>NW_027206846.1:0-221644 GCF_032191515.1 Phaenicophaeus curvirostris
GTAACTTACTTTCGCCTAATAATGCGATTATGGCAAAGAGACTATCTCCCGCAGGGAAGCTGCTACCATCAAATGTTTGCCCTCATTAGACTCCCCTCTGGAAGCGCTTTCACTGCAAGCTGCAGATTCCCTCCTAACAGCAAGCTGTAGGATAGGGTACTGAATTGTAACTTACTTTCGCCTAATAATGCGATTTTGGCAAAGAGAGTATCTCCCGCAGGGAAGCTGCTACCATCAAATGTTTGCCCTCATTAGACTCCCCTCTGGAAGCGCTTTCACTGCAAGCTGCAGATTCCCTCCTAACAGCAAGCTTTAGGGATAGGGTACTGAATTGTAACTTAACTGAGGTTGATAACGCGATTTTGGCAAAGAGACTATCTCCCGCAGGGAAGCTGCTACCATCAAATCTTTGCCCTCATTAGACTCCCCTCTGGAAGCGCTTTCACTGCAAGCTGCAGATTCCCTCCTAACAGCAAGCTTTAGGATACGGTACTGAATTGTAACTTAACTGAGGCTGATAATGCGATTTTGGCAAAGAGACTATCTCCCGCAGGAAGCTGCTACCATCAAATGTTTGCCCTCATTAGACTCCCCTCTGGAAGCGCTTTCACTGCAAGCTGCAGATTCCCTCCTAACAGCAAGCTTTAGGATAGGGTACTGAATTGTAACTTACTTTCGCCTAATAATGCGATTTGGCAAAGAGACTATCTCCCGCAGGGAAGCTGCTACCATCAAATGTTTGCCCTCATTAGACTCCCCTCTGGAAGCGCTTTCACTGCAAGCTGCAGATTCCCTCCTAACAGCAAGCTTTAGGATAGGGTACTGAATTGTAACTTAACTGAGGCTAATAATGCGATTTTGGCAAAGAGACTATCTCCCGCAGGGAAGCTGCTACCATCAAGATGTTTGCCCTCATTAGACTCCCCTCTGGAAGCGCTTTCACTGCAAGCTGCAGATTCCCTCCTAACAGCAAGCTTTAGGATAGGGTACTGAATTGTAACTTACTTTCGCCTAATAATGCGATTTTGGCAAAGAGAGTGTCTCCCGCAGGGAAGCTGCTACCATCAAATCTTTGCCCTCGTTAGACTCCCCTCTGGAAGCGCTTTCACTGCAAGCTGCAGATTCCCTCCTAACAGCAAGCTTTAGGATAGGGTACTGAATTGTAACTTACTTTCGCCTAATAATGCGATTATGGCAAAGAGACTATCTCCCGCAGGGAAGCTGCCACCATCAAATCTTTGCCCTCATTACACTCCCCTCTGAAGCGCTTTCACTGCAAGCTGCAGATTCCCTCCTAACAGCAAGCTTTAGGATAGGGTACTGAATTGTAACTTACTTTCGCCTAATAATGCGATTTTGGCAAAGAGACTATCTCCCGCAGGGAAGCTGCTACCATCAAATGTTTGCCCTCATTAGACTCCCCTCTGGAAGCGCTTTCACTGCAAGCTGCAGATTCCCTCCTAAGAGCAAGCTTTAGGATAGGGTACTGAATTGTAACTTACTTTCGCCTAATAATGCGATTTTGGCAAAGAGACTATCTCCCGCAGGGAAGCTGCTACCATCAAATCTTTGCCCTCATTAGACTCCCCTCTGGAAGCGCTTTCACTGCAAGCTGCAGATTCCCTCCTAACAGCAAGCTTTAGGATAGGGTACTGAATTGTAACTTAACTGAGGCTAATAATGCGATTTTGGCAAAGAGACTATCTCCCGCAGGGAAGCTGCTACCATCAAATGTTTGCCCTCATTAGACTCCCCTCTGGAAGCGCTTTCACTGCAAGCTGCAGATTCCCTCCTAACAGCAAGCTTTAGGATAGGGTACTGAATTGTAACTTACTTTCGCCTAATAATGCGATTTTGGCAAAGAGACTATCTCCCGCAGGGAAGCTGCCACCATCAAATCTTTGCCCTCATTAGACTCCCCTCTGGAAGCGCTTTCACTGCAAGCTGCAGATTCCATCCTAACAGCAAGCTTTAGGATAGGGTACTGAATTGTAACTTACTTTCGCCTAATAATGCGATTTTGGCAAAGAGACTATCTCCCGCAGGGAAGCTGCCACCATCAAATCTTTGCCCTCATTAGACTCCCCTCTGGAAGCGCTTTCACTGCAAGCTGCAGATTCCCTCCTAACAGCAAGCTTTAGGATAGGGTACTGAATTGTAACTTACTTTCGCCTAATAATGCGATTTTGGCAAAGAGACTATCTCCCGCAGGGAAGCTGCTACCATCAAATATTTGCCCTCATTAGACTCCCCTCTGGAAGCGCTTTCACTGCAAGCTGCAGATTCCCTCCTAACAGCAAGCTTTAGGATAGGGTACTGAATTGTAACTTACTTTCGCCTAATAATGCGATTTTGGCAAAGAGAGTATCTCCCGCAGGGAAGCTGCTACCATCAAATCTTTGCCCTCATTAGACTCCCCTCTGGAAGCGCTTTCACTGCAAGCTGCAGATTCCTTCCTAACAGCAAGCTTTAGGATAGGGTACTGAATTGTAACTTAACTGAGGCTAATAATGCGATTTTGGCAAAGAGACTATCTCCCGCAGGGAAGCTGCTACCATCAAATCTTTGCCCTCATTAGACTCCCCTCTGGAAGCGCTTTCACTGCAAGCTGCAGATTCCCTCCTAACAGCAAGCTTTAGGATAGGGTACTGAATTGTAACTTACTTTCGCCTAAGAATGCGATTATGGCAAAGAGACTATCTCCCGCAGGGAAGCTGCTACCATCAAATGTTTGCCCTCGTTAGACTCCCCTCTGGAAGCGCTTTCACTGCAAGCTGCAGATTCCCTCCTAACAGCAAGCTTTAGGATAGGGTACTGAATTGTAACTTACTTTCGCCTAATAATGCGATTTTGGCAAAGAGACTATCTCCCGCAGGGAAGCTGCTACCATCAAATATTTGCCCTCATTAGACTCCCCTCTGGAAGCGCTTTCACTGCAAGCTGCAGATTCCCTCCTAACAGCAAGCTTTAGGATAGGTACTGAATTGTAACTTACTTTCGCCTAATAATGCGATTTTGGCAAAGAGACTATCTCCCGCAGGGAAGCTGCTACCATCAAATGTTTGCCCTCATTAGACTCCCCTCTGGAAGCGCTTTCACTGCAAGCTGCAGATTCCCTCCTAACAGCAAGCTTTAGGATAGGGTACTGAATTGTAACTTAACTGAGGCTAATAATGCGATTTTGGCAAAGAGACTATCTCCCGCAGGGAAGCTGCTACCATCAAATGTTTGCCCTCATTAGACTCCCCTCTGGAAGCGCTTTCACTGCAAGCTGCAGATTCCCTCCTAACAGCAAGCTTTAGGGATAGGGTACTGAATTGTAACTTACTTTCGCCTAATAATGCGATTTTGGCAAAGAGAGTGTCTCCCGCAGGGAAGCTGCTACCATCAAATCTTTGCCCTCGTTAGACTCCCCTCTGGAAGCGCTTTCACTGCAAGCTGCAGATTCCCTCCTAACAGCAAGCTTTAGGATAGGGTACTGAATTGTAACTTACTTTCGCCTAATAATGCGATTTTGGCAAAGAGACTATCTCCCGCAGGGAAGCTGCCACCATCAAATCTTTGCCCTCATTACACTCCCCTCTGGAAGCGCTTTCACTGCAAGCTGCAGATTCCCTCCTAACAGCAAGCTTTAGGATAGGGGTACTGAATTGTAACTTACTTTCGCCTAATAATGCGATTTTGGCAAAGAGACTATCTCCCGCAGGGAAGCTGCCACCATCAAATCTTTGCCCTCATTAGACTCCCCTCTGGAAGCGCTTTCTCTGCAAGCTGCAGATTCCCTCCTAACAGCAAGCTTTAGGATAGGGTACTGAATTGTAACTTACTTTCGCCTAATAATGCGATTTTGGCAAAGAGAGTATCTCCCGCAGGGAAGCTGCTACCATCAAATGTTTGCCCTCATTAGACTCCCCTCTGGAAGCGCTTTCACTGCAAGCTGCAGATTCCCTCCTAACAGCAAGCTTTAGGATAGGGTACTGAATTGTAACTTACTTTCGCCTAATAATGCGATTTTGGCAAAGAGACTATCTCCCGCAGGGAAGCTGCTACCATCAAATGTTTGCCCTCATTAGACTCCCCTCTGGAAGCGCTTTCACTGCAAGCTGCAGATTCCCTCCTAACAGCAAGCTTTAGGATAGGGTACTGAATTGTAACTTAACTGAGGATAATAATGCGATTTTGGCAAGAGAGACTATCTCCCGCAGGGAAGCTGCTACCATCAAATGTTTGCCCTCATTAGACTCCCCTCTGGAAGCGCTTTCACTGCAAGCTGCAGATTCCCTCCTAACAGCAAGCTTTAGGATAGGGGTACTGAATTGTAACTTACTTTCGCCTAATAATGCGATTTTGGCAAAGAGACTATCTCCCGCAGGGAAGCTGCTACCATCAAATGTTTGCCCTCATTAGACTCCCCTCTGGAAGCGCTTTCACTGCAAGCTGCAGATTCCCTCCTAACAGCAAGCTTTAGGATAGGGTACTGAATTGTAACTTCCTTTCGCCTAATAATGCGATTTTGGCAATGAGAGTATCTGCCGCAGGGAAGCTGCCACCATCAAATCTTTGCCGTCATTAGACTCCCCTCTGGAAGCGCTTTCACTGCAAGCTGCAGATTCCCTCCTAACAGCAAGCTTTAGGATAGGGTACTGAATTGTAACTTACTTTCGCCTAATAATGCGATTTTGGCAAAGAGAGTATCTCCCGCAGGGAAGCTGCTACCATCAAATGTTTGCCCTCATTAGACTCCCCTCTGGAAGCGCTTTCACTGCAAGCTGCAGATTCCCTCCTAACAGCAAGCTTTAGGATAGGGTACTGAATTGTAACTTACTTTCGCCTAATAATGCGATTTTGTCAAAGAGACTATCTCCCGCAGGGAAGCTGCTACCATCAAATCTTTGCCCTCGTTAGACTCCCCCTCTGGAAGCGCATTCACTGCAAGCTGCAGATTCCCTCCTAACAGCAAGCTTTAGGATAGGGTACTGAATTGTAACTTAACTGAGGTTGATAATGCGATTTTGGCAAAGAGACTATCTCCCGCAGGGAAGCTGCTACCATCAAATCTTTGCCCTCATTAGACTCCCCTCTGGAAGCGCTTTCACTGCAAGCTGCAGATTCCCTCCTAACAGCAAGCTTTAGGATAGGGTACTGAATTGTAACTTACTTTCGCCTAATAATGCGATTTTGGCAATGAGAGTATCTCCCGCAGGGAAGCTGCTACCATCAAATCTTTGCCCTCGTTAGACTCCCCTCTGGAAGCGCTTTCACTGCAAGCTGCAGATTCCCTCCTAACAGCAAGCTTTAGGATAGGGTACTGAATTGTAACTTACTTTCGCCTAATAATGCGATTTTGGCAAAGAGACTATCTCCCGCAGGGAAGCTGCTACCATCAAATGTTTGCCCTCATTACACTCCCCTCTGGAAGCGCTTTCACTGCAAGCTGCAGATTCCTCCTAACAGCAAGCTTTAGGATAGGGTACTGAATTGTAACTTACTTTCGCCTAATAATGCGATTTTGGCAAAGAGACTATCTCCCGCAGGGGAAGCTGCTACCATCAAATGTTTGCCCTCATTAGACTCCCCTCTGGAAGCGCTTTCACTGCAAGCTGCAGATTCCCTCCTAACAGCAAGCTTTAGGATAGGGTACTGAATTGTAACTTACTTTCGCCTAATAATGCGATTTGGCAAAGAGACTATCTCCCGCAGGGAAGCTGCTACCATCAAATCTTTGCCCTCATTAGACTCCCCTCTGGAAGCGCTTTCACTGCAAGCTGCAGATTCCCTCCTAACAGCAAGCTTTAGGATAGGGTACTGAATTGTAACTTACTTTCGCCTAATAATGCGATTTTGGCAAAGAGACTATCTCCCGCAGGGAAGCTGCTACCATCAAATGTTTGCCCTCATTAGACTCCCCTCTGGAAGCGCTTTCACTGCAAGCTGCAGATTCCCTCCTAACAGCAAGCTTTAGGATAGGGTACTGAATTGTAACTTAACTGCGGCTAATAAAGCGATTTTGGCAAAGAGACTATCTCCCGCAGGGAAGCTGCTACCATCAAATGTTTGCCCTCGTTAGACTCCCCTCTGGAAGCGCTTTCACTGCAAGCTGCAGATTCCCTCCTAACAGCAAGCTTTAGGGATAGGGTACTGAATTGTAACCTTACTTTCGCCTAATAATGCGATTTTGGCAAAGAGACTATCTCCCGCAGGGAAGCTGCTACCATCAAATATTTGCCCTCATTAGACTCCCCTCTGAAGCGCTTTCTCTGCAAGCTGCAGATTCCCTCCTAACAGCAAGCTTTAGGATAGGGTACTGAATTGTATCTTTCGCCTAATAATGCGATTTTGGCAAAGAGAGTATCTCCCGCAGGGAAGCTGCTACCATCAAATGTTTGCCCTCATTAGACTCCCCTCTGGAAGCGCTTTCACTGCAAGCTGCAGATTCCCTCCTAACAGCAAGCTTTAGGATAGGGTACTGAATTGTAACTTACTTTCGCCTAATAATGCGATTTTGGCAAAGAGACTATCTCCCGCAGGGAAGCTGCTACCATCAAATATTTGCCCTCATTAGACTCCCCTCTGGAAGCGCTTTCACTGCAAGCTGCAGATTCCCTCCTAACAGCAAGCTTTAGGATAGGGGTACTGAATTGTAACTTTCGCCTAATAATGCGATTTTGGCAAAGAGAGTATCTCCCGCAGGGAAGCTGCTACCATCAAATCTTTGCCCTCATTAGACTCCCCTCTGGAAGCGCTTTCACTGCAAGCTGCAGATTCCCTCCTAACAGCAAGCTTTAGGATAGGGTACTGAATTGTAACTTAACTTAGGTTGATAATGCGATTTTGGCAAAGAGACTATCTCCCGCAGGGAAGCTGCTACCATCAAATCTTTGCCCTCATTAGACTCCCCTCTGGGAAGCGCTTTCACTGCAAGCTGCAGATTCCCTCCTAACAGCAAGCTTTAGGATACGGTACTGAATTGTAACTTAACTGAGGCTGATAATGCGATTTTGGCAAAGAGACTATCTCCCGCAGGGAAGCTGCTACCATCAAATCTTTGCCCTCATTAGACTCCCCTCTGGAAGCGCTTTCACTGCAAGCTGCAGATTCCCTCCTAACAGCAAGCTTTAGGATAGGGTACTGAATTGTAACTTAACTGAGGTTGATAATGCGATTTTGGCAAAGAGACTATCTCCCGCAGGGAAGCTGTTACCATCAAATGTTTGCCCTCATTACACTCCCCTCTGGAAGCGCTTTCACTGCAAGCTGCAGATTCCCTCCTAACCGCAAGCTTTAGGATAGGGTACTGAATTGTAACTTTCGCCTAATAATGCGATTTTGGCAAAGAGTGTATCTCCCGCAGGGAAGCTGCTACCATCAAATCTTTGCCCTCATTAGACTCCCCTCTGGAAGCGCTTTCTCTGCAAGCTGCAGATTCCCTCCTAACAGCAAGCTTTAGGATAGGGGTACTGAATTGTAACTTACTTTCGCCTAATAATGCGATTTTGGCAAAGAGACTATCTCCCGCAGGGAAGCTGCTACCATCAAATCTTTGCCCTCATTAGACTCCCCTCTGGAAGCGCTTTCACTGCAAGCTGCAGATTCCCTCCTAACAGCAAGCTTTAGGATAGGGTACTGAATTGTAACTTACTTTCGCCTAATAATGCGATTTTGGCAAAGAGAGTATCTCCCGCAGGGAAGCTGCTACCATCAAATGTTTGCCCTCATTAGACTCCCCTCTGGAAGCGCTTTCACTGCAAGCTGCAGATTCCCTCCTAACAGCAAGCTTTAGGATAGGGGTACTGAATTGTAACTTAACTGAGGCTGATAAAGCGATTTTGGCAAAGAGACTATCTCCCGCAGGGAAGCTGCTACCATCAAATGTTTGCCCTCATTAGACTCCCCTCTGGAAGCGCTTTCACTGCAAGCTGCAGATTCCTCCTAACAGCAAGCTTTAGGATAGGGTACTGAATTGTAACTTACTTTCGCCTAATAATGCGATTTTGGCAAAGAGAGTATCTCCCGCAGGGAAGCTGCTACCATCAAATGTTTGCCCTCATTAGACTCCCCTCTGGAAGCGCTTTCACTGCAAGCTGCAGATTCCCTCCTAACAGCAAGCTTTAGGATAGGGTACTGAATTGTAACTTAACTGAGGTTGATAATGCGATTTTGGCAAAGAGACTATCTCCCGCAGGGAAGCTGCTACCATCAAATGTTTGCCCTCATTAGAATCCCCTCTGGAAGCGCTTTCACTGCAAGCTGCAGATTCCCTCCTAACAGCAAGCTTTAGGATAGGGTACTGAATTGTAACTCAACTGCGGCTAATAAGTCGATTTTGGCAAAGAGAGTATCTCCCGCAGGGAAGCTGCTACCATCAAATGTTTGCCCTCGTTAGACTCCCCTCTGGAAGCGCTTTCACTGCAAGCTGCAGATTCCCTCCTAACAGCAAGCTTTAGGATAGGGTACTGAATTGTAACTTAACTGAGGCTGATAATGCGATTTTGGCAAAGAGACTATCTCCCGCAGGGAAGCTGCTACCATCAAATGTTTGCCCTCGTTAGACTCCCCTCTGGAAGCGCTTTCACTGCAAGCTGCAGATTCCCTCCTAACAGCAAGCTTTAGGATAGGGTACTGAATTGTAACTTAACTGCGGCTAATAATGCGATTTTGGCAAAGAGACTATCTCCCGCAGGGAAGTTGCTACCAGCAAATGTTTGCCCTCATTAGACTCCCCTCTGGAAGCGCTTTCACTGCAAGCTGCAGATTCCCTCCTAACAGCAAGCTTTAGGATAGGGTACTGAATTGTAACTTTCGCCTAATAATGCGATTTTGGCAAAGAGTGTATCTCCCGCAGGGAAGCTGCTACCATCAAATCTTTGCCCTCATTAGACTCCCCTCTGGAAGCGCTTTCTCTGCAAGCTGCAGATTCCCTCCTAACAGCAAGCTTTAGGATAGGGTACTGAATTGTAACTTACTTTCGCCTAATAATGCGATTTTGGCAAAGAGACTATCTCCCGCAGGGAAGCTGCTACCATCAAATATTTGCCCTCATTAGACTCCCCTCTGGAAGCGCTTTCACTGCAAGCTGCAGATTCCCTCCTAAAGCTTGCTGTTAGGAGGGAATCTGCAGCTTGCAGTGAAAGCGCTTCCAGAGGGGGAGTCTAATGAGGGCAAATATTTGATGGTAGCAGCTTCCCTGCGGGAGATAGTCTCTTTGCCAAAATCGCATTATTAGGCGAAAGTAAGTTACAATTCAGTACCCTATCCTAAAGCTTGCTGTTAGGAGGGAATCTGCAGCTTGCAGAGAAAGCGCTTCCAGAGGGGAGTCTAATGAGGGCAAAGATTTGATGGTAGCAGCTTCCCTGCGGGAGATACACTCTTTGCCAAAATCGCATTATTAGGCGAAAGTTACAATTCAGTACCCTATCCTAAAGCTTGCTGTTAGGAGGGAATCTGCAGCTTGCAGTGAAAGCGCTTCCAGAGGGGAGTCTAATGAGGGCAAACATTTGCTGGTAGCAACTTCCCTGCGGGAGATAGTCTCTTTGCCAAAATCGCATTATTAGCCGCAGTTAAGTTACAATTCAGTACCCTATCCTAAAGCTTGCTGTTAGGAGGGAATCTGCAGCTTGCAGTGAAAGCGCTTCCAGAGGGGAGTCTAACGAGGGCAAACATTTGATGGTAGCAGCTTCCCTGCGGGAGATAGTCTCTTTGCCAAAATCGCATTATCAGCCTCAGTTAAGTTACAATTCAGTACCCTATCCTAAAGCTTGCTGTTAGGAGGGAATCTGCAGCTTGCAGTGAAAGCGCTTCCAGAGGGGAGTCTAACGAGGGCAAACATTTGATGGTAGCAGCTTCCCTGCGGGAGATACTCTCTTTGCCAAAATCGACTTATTAGCCGCAGTTGAGTTACAATTCAGTACCCTATCCTAAAGCTTGCTGTTAGGAGGGAATCTGCAGCTTGCAGGTGAAAGCGCTTCCAGAGGGGATTCTAATGAGGGCAAACATTTGATGGTAGCAGCTTCCCTGCGGGGAGATAGTCTCTTTGCCAAAATCGCATTATCAACCTCAGTTAAGTTACAATTCAGTACGCCTATCCTAAAGCTTGCTGTTAGGAGGGAATCTGCAGCTTGCAGTGAAAGCGCTTCCAGAGGGGAGTCTAATGAGGGCAAACATTTGATGGTAGCAGCTTCCCTGCGGGAGATACTCTCTTTGCCAAAATCGCATTATTAGGCGAAAGTAAGTTACAATTCAGTACCCTATCCTAAAGCTTGCTGTTAGGAGGGAATCTGCAGCTTGCAGTGAAAGCGCTTCCAGAGGGGGAGTCTAATGAGGGCAAACATTTGATGGTAGCAGCTTCCCTGCGGGAGATAGTCTCTTTGCCAAAATCGCTTTATCAGCCTCAGTTAAGTTACAATTCAGTACCCTATCCTAAAGCTTGCTGTTAGGAGGGAATCTGCAGCTTGCAGTGAAAGCGCTTCCAGAGGGGAGTCTAATGAGGGCAAACATTTGATGGTAGCAGCTTCCCTGCGGGAGATACTCTCTTTGCCAAAATCGCATTATTAGGCGAAAGTAAGTTACAATTCAGTACCCTATCCTAAAGCTTGCTGTTAGGAGGGAATCTGCAGCTTGCAGTGAAAGCGCTTCCAGAGGGGAGTCTAATGAGGGCAAAGATTTGATGGTAGCAGCTTCCCTGCGGGAGATAGTCTCTTTGCCAAAATCGCATTATTAGGCGAAAGTAAGTTACAATTCAGTACCCTATCCTAAAGCTTGCTGTTAGGAGGGAATCTGCAGCTTGCAGAGAAAGCGCTTCCAGAGGGGAGTCTAATGAGGGCAAAGATTTGATGGTAGCAGCTTCCCTGCGGGAGATACACTCTTTGCCAAAATCGCATTATTAGGCGAAAGTTACAATTCAGTACCCTATCCTAAAGCTTGCGGTTAGGAGGGAATCTGCAGCTTGCAGTGAAAGCGCTTCCAGAGGGGAGTGTAATGAGGGCAAACATTTGATGGTAACAGCTTCCCTGCGGGAGATAGTCTCTTTGCCAAAATCGCATTATCAACCTCAGTTAAGTTACAATTCAGTACCCTATCCTAAAGCTTGCTGTTAGGAGGGAATCTGCAGCTTGCAGTGAAAGCGCTTCCAGAGGGGAGTCTAATGAGGGCAAAGATTTGATGGTAGCAGCTTCCCTGCGGGAGATAGTCTCTTTGCCAAAATCGCATTATCAGCCTCAGTTAAGTTACAATTCAGTACCGTATCCTAAAGCTTGCTGTTAGGAGGGAATCTGCAGCTTGCAGTGAAAGCGCTTCCAGAGGGGGAGTCTAATGAGGGCAAAGATTTGATGGTAGCAGCTTCCCTGCGGGAGATAGTCTCTTTGCCAAAATCGCATTATCAACCTAAGTTAAGTTACAATTCAGTACCCTATCCTAAAGCTTGCTGTTAGGAGGGAATCTGCAGCTTGCAGTGAAAGCGCTTCCAGAGGGGAGTCTAATGAGGGCAAAGATTTGATGGTAGCAGCTTCCCTGCGGGAGATACTCTCTTTGCCAAAATCGCATTATTAGGCGAAAGTTACAATTCAGTACCCTATCCTAAAGCTTGCTGTTAGGAGGGAATCTGCAGCTTGCAGTGAAAGCGCTTCCAGAGGGGAGTCTAATGAGGGCAAATATTTGATGGTAGCAGCTTCCCTGCGGGAGATAGTCTCTTTGCCAAAATCGCATTATTAGGCGAAAGTAAGTTACAATTCAGTACCCTATCCTAAAGCTTGCTGTTAGGAGGGAATCTGCAGCTTGCAGTGAAAGCGCTTCCAGAGGGGAGTCTAATGAGGGCAAACATTTGATGGTAGCAGCTTCCCTGCGGGAGATACTCTCTTTGCCAAAATCGCATTATTAGGCGAAAGATACAATTCAGTACCCTATCCTAAAGCTTGCTGTTAGGAGGGAATCTGCAGCTTGCAGAGAAAGCGCTTCCAGAGGGGAGTCTAATGAGGGCAAATATTTGATGGTAGCAGCTTCCCTGCGGGAGATAGTCTCTTTGCCAAAATCGCATTATTAGGCGAAAGTAAGTTACAATTCAGTACCCTATCCTAAAGCTTGCTGTTAGGAGGGAATCTGCAGCTTGCAGTGAAAGCGCTTCCAGAGGGGAGTCTAACGAGGGCAAACATTTGATGGTAGCAGCTTCCCTGCGGGAGATAGTCTCTTTGCCAAAATCGCTTTATTAGCCGCAGTTAAGTTACAATTCAGTACCCTATCCTAAAGCTTGCTGTTAGGAGGGAATCTGCAGCTTGCAGTGAAAGCGCTTCCAGAGGGGAGTCTAATGAGGGCAAACATTTGATGGTAGCAGCTTCCCTGCGGGAGATAGTCTCTTTGCCAAAATCGCATTATTAGGCGAAAGTAAGTTACAATTCAGTACCCTATCCTAAAGCTTGCTGTTAGGAGGGAATCTGCAGCTTGCAGTGAAAGCGCTTCCAGAGGGGAGTCTAATGAGGGCAAAGATTTGATGGTAGCAGCTTCCCTGCGGGAGATAGTCTCTTTGCCAAAATCGCATTATTAGGCGAAAGTAAGTTACAATTCAGTACCCTATCCTAAAGCTTGCTGTTAGGAGGGAATCTGCAGCTTGCAGTGAAAGCGCTTCCAGAGGGGAGTCTAATGAGGGCAAACATTTGATGGTAGCAGCTTCCCTGCGGGAGATAGTCTCTTTGCCAAAATCGCATTATTAGGCGAAAGTAAGTTACAATTCAGTACCCTATCCTAAAGCTTGCTGTTAGGAGGGAATCTGCAGCTTGCAGTGAAAGCGCTTCCAGAGGGGAGTGTAATGAGGGCAAACATTTGATGGTAGCAGCTTCCCTGCGGGAGATAGTCTCTTTGCCAAAATCGCATTATTAGGCGAAAGTAAGTTACAATTCAGTACCCTATCCTAAAGCTTGCTGTTAGGAGGGAATCTGCAGCTTGCAGTGAAAGCGCTTCCAGAGGGGAGTCTAACGAGGGCAAAGATTTGATGGTAGCAGCTTCCCTGCGGGAGATACTCTCATTGCCAAAATCGCATTATTAGGCGAAAGTAAGTTACAATTCAGTACCCTATCCTAAAGCTTGCTGTTAGGAGGGAATCTGCAGCTTGCAGTGAAAGCGCTTCCAGAGGGGAGTCTAATGAGGGCAAAGATTTGATGGTAGCAGCTTCCCTGCGGGAGATAGTCTCTTTGCCAAAATCGCATTATCAACCTCAGTTAAGTTACAATTCAGTACCCTATCCTAAAGCTTGCTGTTAGGAGGGAATCTGCAGCTTGCAGTGAATGCGCTTCCAGAGGGGAGTCTAACGAGGGCAAAGATTTGATGGTAGCAGCTTCCCTGCGGGAGATAGTCTCTTTGACAAAATCGCATTATTAGGCGAAAGTAAGTTACAATTCAGTACCCTATCCTAAAGCTTGCTGTTAGGAGGGAATCTGCAGCTTGCAGTGAAAGCGCTTCCAGAGGGGAGTCTAATGAGGGCAAACATTTGATGGTAGCAGCTTCCCTGCGGGAGATACTCTCTTTGCCAAAATCGCATTATTAGGCGAAAGTAAGTTACAATTCAGTACCCTATCCTAAAGCTTGCTGTTAGGAGGGAATCTGCAGCTTGCAGTGAAAGCGCTTCCAGAGGGGAGTCTAATGACGGCAAAGATTTGATGGTGGCAGCTTCCCTGCGGCAGATACTCTCATTGCCAAAATCGCATTATTAGGCGAAAGGAAGTTACAATTCAGTACCCTATCCTAAAGCTTGCTGTTAGGAGGGAATCTGCAGCTTGCAGTGAAAGCGCTTCCAGAGGGGAGTCTAATGAGGGCAAACATTTGATGGTAGCAGCTTCCCTGCGGGAGATAGTCTCTTTGCCAAAATCGCATTATTAGGCGAAAGTAAGTTACAATTCAGTACCCTATCCTAAAGCTTGCTGTTAGGAGGGAATCTGCAGCTTGCAGTGAAAGCGCTTCCAGAGGGGAGTCTAATGAGGGCAAACATTTGATGGTAGCAGCTTCCCTGCGGGAGATAGTCTCTTTGCCAAAATCGCATTATTATCCTCAGTTAAGTTACAATTCAGTACCCTATCCTAAAGCTTGCTGTTAGGAGGGAATCTGCAGCTTGCAGTGAAAGCGCTTCCAGAGGGGAGTCTAATGAGGGCAAACATTTGATGGTAGCAGCTTCCCTGCGGGAGATAGTCTCTTTGCCAAAATCGCATTATTAGGCGAAAGTAAGTTACAATTCAGTACCCTATCCTAAAGCTTGCTGTTAGGAGGGAATCTGCAGCTTGCAGTGAAAGCGCTTCCAGAGGGGAGTCTAATGAGGGCAAACATTTGATGGTAGCAGCTTCCCTGCGGGAGATACTCTCTTTGCCAAAATCGCATTATTAGGCGAAAGTAAGTTACAATTCAGTACCCTATCCTAAAGCTTGCTGTTAGGAGGGAATCTGCAGCTTGCAGAGAAAGCGCTTCCAGAGGGGAGTCTAATGAGGGCAAAGATTTGATGGTGGCAGCTTCCCTGCGGGAGATAGTCTCTTTGCCAAAATCGCATTATTAGGCGAAAGTAAGTTACAATTCAGTACCCTATCCTAAAGCTTGCTGTTAGGAGGGAATCTGCAGCTTGCAGTGAAAGCGCTTCCAGAGGGGAGTGTAATGAGGGCAAAGATTTGATGGTGGCAGCTTCCCTGCGGGAGATAGTCTCTTTGCCAAAATCGCATTATTAGGCGAAAGTAAGTTACAATTCAGTACCCTATCCTAAAGCTTGCTGTTAGGAGGGAATCTGCAGCTTGCAGTGAAAGCGCTTCCAGAGGGGAGTCTAACGAGGGCAAAGATTTGATGGTAGCAGCTTCCCTGCGGGAGACACTCTCTTTGCCAAAATCGCATTATTAGGCGAAAGTAAGTTACAATTCAGTACCCTATCCTAAAGCTTGCTGTTAGGAGGGAATCTGCAGCTTGCAGTGAAAGCGCTTCCAGAGGGGAGTCTAATGAGGGCAAACATTTGATGGTAGCAGCTTCCCTGCGGGAGATAGTCTCTTTGCCAAAATCGCATTATTAGCCTCAGTTAAGTTACAATTCAGTACCCTATCCTAAAGCTTGCTGTTAGGAGGGAATCTGCAGCTTGCAGTGAAAGCGCTTCCAGAGGGGAGTCTAATGAGGGCAAACATTTGATGGTAGCAGCTTCCCTGCGGGAGATAGTCTCTTTGCCAAAATCGCATTATTAGGCGAAAGTAAGTTACAATTCAGTACCCTATCCTAAAGCTTGCTGTTAGGAGGGAATCTGCAGCTTGCAGTGAAAGCGCTTCCAGAGGGGAGTCTAATGAGGGCAAATATTTGATGGTAGCAGCTTCCCTGCGGGAGATAGTCTCTTTGCCAAAATCGCATTATTAGGCGAAAGTAAGTTACAATTCAGTACCCTATCCTAAAGCTTGCTGTTAGGAGGGAATCTGCAGCTTGCAGTGAAAGCGCTTCCAGAGGGGAGTCTAACGAGGGCAAACATTTGATGGTAGCAGCTTCCCTGCGGGAGATAGTCTCTTTGCCATAATCGCATTCTTAGGCGAAAGTAAGTTACAATTCAGTACCCTATCCTAAAGCTTGCTGTTAGGAGGGAATCTGCAGCTTGCAGTGAAAGCGCTTCCAGAGGGGAGTCTAATGAGGGCAAAGATTTGATGGTAGCAGCTTCCCTGCGGGAGATAGTCTCTTTGCCAAAATCGCATTATTAGCCTCAGTTAAGTTACAATTCAGTACCCTATCCTAAAGCTTGCTGTTAGGAAGGAATCTGCAGCTTGCAGTGAAAGCGCTTCCAGAGGGGAGTCTAATGAGGGCAAAGATTTGATGGTAGCAGCTTCCCTGCGGGAGATACTCTCTTTGCCAAAATCGCATTATTAGGCGAAAGTAAGTTACAATTCAGTACCCTATCCTAAAGCTTGCTGTTAGGAGGGAATCTGCAGCTTGCAGTGAAAGCGCTTCCAGAGGGGAGTCTAATGAGGGCAAATATTTGATGGTAGCAGCTTCCCTGCGGGAGATAGTCTCTTTGCCAAAATCGCATTATTAGGCGAAAGTAAGTTACAATTCAGTACCCTATCCTAAAGCTTGCTGTTAGGAGGGAATCTGCAGCTTGCAGTGAAAGCGCTTCCAGAGGGGAGTCTAATGAGGGCAAAGATTTGATGGTGGCAGCTTCCCTGCGGGAGATAGTCTCTTTGCCAAAATCGCATTATTAGGCGAAAGTAAGTTACAATTCAGTACCCTATCCTAAAGCTTGCTGTTAGGATGGAATCTGCAGCTTGCAGTGAAAGCGCTTCCAGAGGGGAGTCTAATGAGGGCAAAGATTTGATGGTGGCAGCTTCCCTGCGGGAGATAGTCTCTTTGCCAAAATCGCATTATTAGGCGAAAGTAAGTTACAATTCAGTACCCTATCCTAAAGCTTGCTGTTAGGAGGGAATCTGCAGCTTGCAGTGAAAGCGCTTCCAGAGGGGAGTCTAATGAGGGCAAACATTTGATGGTAGCAGCTTCCCTGCGGGAGATAGTCTCTTTGCCAAAATCGCATTATTAGCCTCAGTTAAGTTACAATTCAGTACCCTATCCTAAAGCTTGCTGTTAGGAGGGAATCTGCAGCTTGCAGTGAAAGCGCTTCCAGAGGGGAGTCTAATGAGGGCAAAGATTTGATGGTAGCAGCTTCCCTGCGGGAGATAGTCTCTTTGCCAAAATCGCATTATTAGGCGAAAGTAAGTTACAATTCAGTACCCTATCCTAAAGCTTGCTCTTAGGAGGGAATCTGCAGCTTGCAGTGAAAGCGCTTCCAGAGGGGAGTCTAATGAGGGCAAACATTTGATGGTAGCAGCTTCCCTGCGGGAGATAGTCTCTTTGCCAAAATCGCATTATTAGGCGAAAGTAAGTTACAATTCAGTACCCTATCCTAAAGCTTGCTGTTAGGAGGGAATCTGCAGCTTGCAGTGAAAGCGCTTCCAGAGGGGAGTGTAATGAGGGCAAAGATTTGATGGTGGCAGCTTCCCTGCGGGAGATAGTCTCTTTGCCATAATCGCATTATTAGGCGAAAGTAAGTTACAATTCAGTACCCTATCCTAAAGCTTGCTGTTAGGAGGGAATCTGCAGCTTGCAGTGAAAGCGCTTCCAGAGGGGAGTCTAACGAGGGCAAAGATTTGATGGTAGCAGCTTCCCTGCGGGAGACACTCTCTTTGCCAAAATCGCATTATTAGGCGAAAGTAAGTTACAATTCAGTACCCTATCCTAAAGCTTGCTGTTAGGAGGGAATCTGCAGCTTGCAGTGAAAGCGCTTCCAGAGGGGAGTCTAATGAGGGCAAACATTTGATGGTAGCAGCTTCCCTGCGGGAGATAGTCTCTTTGCCAAAATCGCATTATTAGCCTCAGTTAAGTTACAATTCAGTACCCTATCCTAAAGCTTGCTGTTAGGAGGGAATCTGCAGCTTGCAGTGAAAGCGCTTCCAGAGGGGAGTCTAATGAGGGCAAACATTTGATGGTAGCAGCTTCCCTGCGGGAGATAGTCTCTTTGCCAAAATCGCATTATTAGGCGAAAGTAAGTTACAATTCAGTACCCTATCCTAAAGCTTGCTGTTAGGAGGGAATCTGCAGCTTGCAGTGAAAGCGCTTCCAGAGGGGAGTCTAATGAGGGCAAACATTTGATGGTAGCAGCTTCCCTGCGGGAGATAGTCTCTTTGCCAAAATCGCATTATCAGCCTCAGTTAAGTTACAATTCAGTACCGTATCCTAAAGCTTGCTGTTAGGAGGGAATCTGCAGCTTGCAGTGAAAGCGCTTCCAGAGGGGAGTCTAATGAGGGCAAAGATTTGATGGTAGCAGCTTCCCTGCGGGAGATAGTCTCTTTGCCAAAATCGCGTTATCAACCTCAGTTAAGTTACAATTCAGTACCCTATCCTAAAGCTTGCTGTTAGGAGGGAATCTGCAGCTTGCAGTGAAAGCGCTTCCAGAGGGGAGTCTAATGAGGGCAAACATTTGATGGTAGCAGCTTCCCTGCGGGAGATACTCTCTTTGCCAAAATCGCATTATTAGGCGAAAGTAAGTTACAATTCAGTACCCTATCCTACAGCTTGCTGTTAGGAGGGAATCTGCAGCTTGCAGTGAAAGCGCTTCCAGAGGGGAGTCTAATGAGGGCAAACATTTGATGGTAGCAGCTTCCCTGCGGGAGATAGTCTCTTTGCCATAATCGCATTATTAGGCGAAAGTAAGTTACAATTCAGTACCCTATCCTACAGCTTGCTGTTAGGAGGGAATCTGCAGCTTGCAGTGAAAGCGCTTCCAGAGGGGAGTCTAATGAGGGCAAACATTTGATGGTAGCAGCTTCCCTGCGGGAGATACTCTCTTTGCCAAAATCGCATTATTAGGCGAAAGTAAGTTACAATTCAGTACCCTATCCTACAGCTTGCTGTTAGGAGGGAATCTGCAGCTTGCAGTGAAAGCGCTTCCAGAGGGGAGTCTAATGAGGGCAAACATTTGATGGTAGCAGCTTCCCTGCGGGAGATACTCTCTTTGCCATAATCGCCTTAGTAGCCGCAGTTGAGTTACAATTCAGTACACTGTCCTACAGCTTGCTGTTAGGAGGGAATCTGCAGCTTGCAGAGAAAGCGCTTCCAGAGGGGAGTCTAATGAGGGCAAAGATTTGATTGTAGCAGCTTCCCTGCGGGAGATACTCTCTTTGCCAAAATCGCATTATTAGGCGAAAGTAAGTTACAATTCAGTACCCTATCCTAAAGCTTGCGGTTAGGAGGGAATCTGCAGCTTGCAGTGAAAGCGCTTCCAGAGGGGAGTCAAATGAGGGCAAACATTTGATGGTAACAGCTTCCCTGTGGGAGATAGTCTCTTTGCCAAAATCGCATTATCAACCTCAGTTAAGTTACAATTCAGTACCCTATCCTAAAGCTTGCTGTTAGGAGGGAATCTGCAGATTGCAGTGAAAGCGCTTCCAGAGGGGAGTCTAATGAGGGCAAACATTTGATAGTAGCAGCTTCCCTGCGGGAGATACTCTCATTGCCATAATCGCATTATTAGGCGAAAGTAAGTTACAATTCAGTACCCTATCCTAAAGCTTGCTGTTAGGAGGGAATCTGCAGCTTGCAGTGAAAGCGCTTCCAGAGGGGAGTCTAATGAGGGCAAATATTTGATGGTAGCAGCTTCCCTGCGGGAGATAGTCTCTTTGCCAAAATCGCATTATTAGGCGAAAGTAAGTTACAATTCAGTACCCTATCCTAAAGCTTGCTGTTAGGAGGGAATCTGCAGCTTGCAGTGAAAGCGCTTCCAGAGGGGAGTCTAATGAGGGCAAAGATTTGATGGTAGCAGCTTCCCTGCGGGAGATACTCTCTTTGCCAAAATCGCATTATTAGGCGAAAGATACAATTCAGTACCCTATCCTAAAGCTTGCTGTTAGGAGGGAATCTGCAGCTTGCAGTGAAAGCGCTTCCAGAGGGGAGTCTAATGAGGGCAAAGATTTGATGGTAGCAGCTTCCCTGCGGGAGATAGTCTCTTTGCCAAAATCGCATTATTAGGCGAAAGTAAGTTACAATTCAGTACCCTATCCTAAAGCTTGCTGTTAGGAGGGAATCTGCAGCTTGCAGTGAAAGCGCTTCCAGAGGGGAGTCTAACGAGGGCAAACATTTGATGGTAGCAGCTTCCCTGCGGGAGATAGTCTCTTTGCCAAAATCGCATTATCAACCTCAGTTAAGTTACAATTCAGTACCCTATCCTAAAGCTTGCTGTTAGGAGGGAATCTGCAGCTTGCAGTGAAAGCGCTTCCAGAGGGGAGTCTAATGAGGGCAAAGATTTGATGGTAGCAGCTTCCCTGCGGGAGATAGTCTCTTTGCCAAAATCGCATTATTAGGCGAAAGTAAGTTACAATTCAGTACCCTATCCTAAAGCTTGCTGTTAGGAGGGAATCTGCAGCTTGCAGTGAAAGCGCTTCCAGAGGGGAGTCTAACGAGGGCAAACATTTGATGGTAGCAGCTTCCCTGCGGGAGATAGTCTCTTTGCCATAATCGCATTCTTAGGCGAAAGTAAGTTACAATTCAGTACCCTATCCTAAAGCTTGCTGTTAGGAGGGAATCTGCAGCTTGCAGTGAAAGCGCTTCCAGAGGGGAGTCTAATGAGGGCAAACATTTGATGGTAGCAGCTTCCCTGCGGGAGATAGTCTCTTTGCCAAAATCGCATTATTAGCCTCAGTTAAGTTACAATTCAGTACCCTATCCTAAAGCTTGCTGTTAGGAGGGAATCTGCAGCTTGCAGTGAAAGCGCTTCCAGAGGGGAGTCTAATGAGGGCAAACATTTGATGGTAGCAGCTTCCCTGCGGGAGATACTCTCTTTGCCAAAATCGCATTATTAGGCGAAAGTAAGTTACAATTCAGTACCCTATCCTAAAGCTTGCTGTTAGGAGGGAATCTGCAGCTTGCAGTGAAAGCGCTTCCAGAGGGGAGTCTAATGAGGGCAAACATTTGATGGTAGCAGCTTCCCTACGGGAGATAGTCTCTTTGCCAAAATCGCATTATTAGGCGAAAGTAAGTTACAATTCAGTACCCTATCCTAAAGCTTGCTGTTAGGAGGGAATCTGCAGCTTGCAGTGAAAGCGCTTCCAGAGGGGAGTCTAATGAGGGCAAAGATTTGATGGTGGCAGCTTCCCTGCGGGAGATAGTCTCTTTGCCAAAATCGCATTATTAGGCGAAAGTAAGTTACAATTCAGTACCCTATCCTAAAGCTTGCTGTTAGGATGGAATCTGCAGCTTGCAGTGAAAGCGCTTCCAGAGGGGAGTCTAATGAGGGCAAAGATTTGATGGTGGCAGCTTCCCTGCGGGAGATAGTCTCTTTGCCAAAATCGCATTATTAGGCGAAAGTAAGTTACAATTCAGTACCCTATCCTAAAGCTTGCTGTTAGGAGGGAATCTGCAGCTTGCAGTGAAAGCGCTTCCAGAGGGGAGTCTAATGAGGGCAAACATTTGATGGTAGCAGCTTCCCTGCGGGAGATAGTCTCTTTGCCAAAATCGCATTATTAGCCTCAGTTAAGTAACAATTCAGTACCCTATCCTAAAGCTTGCTGTTAGGAGGGAATCTGCAGCTTGCAGTGAAAGCGCTTCCAGAGGGGAGTCTAATGAGGGCAAAGATTTGATGGTAGCAGCTTCCCTGCGGGAGATAGTCTCTTTGCCAAAATCGCATTATTAGGCGAAAGTAAGTTACAATTCAGTACCCTATCCTAAAGCTTGCTCTTAGGAGGGAATCTGCAGCTTGCAGTGAAAGCGCTTCCAGAGGGGAGTCTAATGAGGGCAAACATTTGATGGTAGCAGCTTCCCTGCGGGAGATAGTCTCTTTGCCAAAATCGCATTATTAGGCGAAAGTAAGTTACAATTCAGTACCCTATCCTAAAGCTTGCTGTTAGGAGGGAATCTGCAGCTTGCAGTGAAAGCGCTTCCAGAGGGGAGTGTAATGAGGGCAAAGATTTGATGGTGGCAGCTTCCCTGCGGGAGATAGTCTCTTTGCCATAATCGCATTATTAGGCGAAAGTAAGTTACAATTCAGTACCCTATCCTAAAGCTTGCTGTTAGGAGGGAATCTGCAGCTTGCAGTGAAAGCGCTTCCAGAGGGGAGTCTAACGAGGGCAAAGATTTGATGGTAGCAGCTTCCCTGCGGGAGACACTCTCTTTGCCAAAATCGCATTATTAGGCGAAAGTAAGTTACAATTCAGTACCCTATCCTAAAGCTTGCTGTTAGGAGGGAATCTGCAGCTTGCAGTGAAAGCGCTTCCAGAGGGGAGTCTAATGAGGGCAAACATTTGATGGTAGCAGCTTCCCTGCGGGAGATAGTCTCTTTGCCAAAATCGCATTATTAGCCTCAGTTAAGTTACAATTCAGTACCCTATCCTAAAGCTTGCTGTTAGGAGGGAATCTGCAGCTTGCAGTGAAAGCGCTTCCAGAGGGGAGTCTAATGAGGGCAAACATTTGATGGTAGCAGCTTCCCTGCGGGAGATAGTCTCTTTGCCAAAATCGCATTATTAGGCGAAAGTAAGTTACAATTCAGTACCCTATCCTAAAGCTTGCTGTTAGGAGGGAATCTGCAGCTTGCAGTGAAAGCGCTTCCAGAGGGGAGTCTAATGAGGGCAAACATTTGATGGTAGCAGCTTCCCTGCGGGAGATAGTCTCTTTGCCAAAATCGCATTATCAGCCTCAGTTAAGTTACAATTCAGTACCGTATCCTAAAGCTTGCTGTTAGGAGGGAATCTGCAGCTTGCAGTGAAAGCGCTTCCAGAGGGGAGTCTAATGAGGGCAAAGATTTGATGGTAGCAGCTTCCCTGCGGGAGATAGTCTCTTTGCCAAAATCGCGTTATCAACCTCAGTTAAGTTACAATTCAGTACCCTATCCTAAAGCTTGCTGTTAGGAGGGAATCTGCAGCTTGCAGTGAAAGCGCTTCCAGAGGGGAGTCTAATGAGGGCAAACATTTGATGGTAGCAGCTTCCCTGCGGGAGATACTCTCTTTGCCAAAATCGCATTATTAGGCGAAAGTAAGTTACAATTCAGTACCCTATCCTACAGCTTGCTGTTAGGAGGGAATCTGCAGCTTGCAGTGAAAGCGCTTCCAGAGGGGAGTCTAATGAGGGCAAACATTTGATGGTAGCAGCTTCCCTGCGGGAGATAGTCTCTTTGCCATAATCGCATTATTAGGCGAAAGTAAGTTACAATTCAGTACCCTATCCTACAGCTTGCTGTTAGGAGGGAATCTGCAGCTTGCAGTGAAAGCGCTTCCAGAGGGGAGTCTAATGAGGGCAAACATTTGATGGTAGCAGCTTCCCTGCGGGAGATACTCTCTTTGCCAAAATCGCATTATTAGGCGAAAGTAAGTTACAATTCAGTACCCTATCCTACAGCTTGCTGTTAGGAGGGAATCTGCAGCTTGCAGTGAAAGCGCTTCCAGAGGGGAGTCTAATGAGGGCAAACATTTGATGGTAGCAGCTTCCCTGCGGGAGATACTCTCTTTGCCAAAATCGCCTTAGTAGCCGCAGTTGAGTTACAATTCAGTACACTGTCCTACAGCTTGCTGTTAGGAGGGAATCTGCAGCTTGCAGAGAAAGCGCTTCCAGAGGGGAGTCTAATGAGGGCAAAGATTTGATTGTAGCAGCTTCCCTGCGGGAGATACTCTCTTTGCCAAAATCGCATTATTAGGCGAAAGTAAGTTACAATTCAGTACCCTATCCTAAAGCTTGCGGTTAGGAGGGAATCTGCAGCTTGCAGTGAAAGCGCTTCCAGAGGGGAGTCAAATGAGGGCAAACATTTGATGGTAACAGCTTCCCTGTGGGAGATAGTCTCTTTGCCAAAATCGCATTATCAACCTCAGTTAAGATACAATTCAGTACCCTATCCTAAAGCTTGCTGTTAGGAGGGAATCTGCAGATTGCAGTGAAAGCGCTTCCAGAGGGGAGTCTAATGAGGGCAAACATTTGATAGTAGCAGCTTCCCTGCGGGAGATACTCTCATTGCCATAATCGCATTATTAGGCGAAAGTAAGTTACAATTCAGTACCCTATCCTAAAGCTTGCTGTTAGGAGGGAATCTGCAGCTTGCAGTGAAAGCGCTTCCAGAGGGGAGTCTAATGAGGGCAAATATTTGATGGTAGCAGCTTCCCTGCGGGAGATAGTCTCTTTGCCAAAATCGCATTATTAGGCGAAAGTAAGTTACAATTCAGTACCCTATCCTAAAGCTTGCTGTTAGGAGGGAATCTGCAGCTTGCAGTGAAAGCGCTTCCAGAGGGGAGTCTAATGAGGGCAAAGATTTGATGGTAGCAGCTTCCCTGCGGGAGATACTCTCTTTGCCAAAATCGCATTATTAGGCGAAAGATACAATTCAGTACCCTATCCTAAAGCTTGCTGTTAGGAGGGAATCTGCAGCTTGCAGTGAAAGCGCTTCCAGAGGGGAGTCTAATGAGGGCAAAGATTTGATGGTAGCAGCTTCCCTGCGGGAGATAGTCTCTTTGCCAAAATCGCATTATTAGGCGAAAGTAAGTTACAATTCAGTACCCTATCCTAAAGCTTGCTGTTAGGAGGGAATCTGCAGCTTGCAGTGAAAGCGCTTCCAGAGGGGAGTCTAACGAGGGCAAACATTTGATGGTAGCAGCTTCCCTGCGGGAGATAGTCTCTTTGCCAAAATCGCATTATCAACCTCAGTTAAGTTACAATTCAGTACCCTATCCTAAAGCTTGCTGTTAGGAGGGAATCTGCAGCTTGCAGTGAAAGCGCTTCCAGAGGGGAGTCTAATGAGGGCAAAGATTTGATGGTAGCAGCTTCCCTGCGGGAGATAGTCTCTTTGCCAAAATCGCTTTATTAGCCTCAGTTAAGTTACAATTCAGTACCCTATCCTAAAGCTTGCTGTTAGGAGGGAATCTGCAGCTTGCAGTGAAAGCGCTTCCAGAGGGGAGTCTAATGAGGGCAAACATTTGATGGTAGCAGCTTCCCTGCGGGAGATAGTCTCTTTGCCAAAATCGCATTATTAGGCGAAAGTAAGTTACAATTCAGTACCCTATCCTAAAGCTTGCTGTTAGGAGGGAATCTGCAGCTTGCAGTGAAAGCGCTTCCAGAGGGGAGTCTAATGAGGGCAAAGATTTGATGGTAGCAGCTTCCCTGCGGGAGATAGTCTCTTTGCCAAAATCGCATTACTAGGCGAAAGTAAGTTACAATTCAGTACCCTATCCTAAAGCTTGCTGTTAGGAGGGAATCTGCAGCTTGCAGTGAAAGCGCTTCCAGAGGGGAGTCTAATGAGGGCAAAGATTTGATGGTAGCAGCTTCCCTGCGGGAGATAGTCTCTTTGCCAAAATCGCATTATTAGGCGAAAGTAAGTTACAATTCAGTACCCTATCCTAAAGCTTGCTGTTAGGAGGGAATCTGCAGCTTGCAGTGAAAGCGCTTCCAGAGGGGAGTGTAATGAGGGCAAACATTTGATGGTAGCAGCTTCCCTGCGGGAGATAGTCTCTTTGCCAAAATCGCATTATTAGGCGAAAGTAAGTTACAATTCAGTACCCTATCCTAAAGCTTGCTGTTAGGAGGGAATCTGCAGCTTGCAGTGAAAGCGCTTCCAGAGGGGAGTCTAACGAGGGCAAAGATTTGATGGTAGCAGCTTCCCTGCGGGAGATACTCTCATTGCCAAAATCGCATTATTAGGCGAAAGTAAGTTACAATTCAGTACCCTATCCTAAAGCTTGCTGTTAGGAGGGAATCTGCAGCTTGCAGTGAAAGCGCTTCCAGAGGGGAGTCTAATGAGGGCAAACATTTGATGGTAGCAGCTTCCCTGCGGGAGATAGTCTCTTTGCCAAAATCGCATTATCAACCTCAGTTAAGTTACAATTCAGTACCCTATCCTAAAGCTTGCTGTTAGGAGGGAATCTGCAGCTTGCAGTGAAAGCGCTTCCAGAGGGGAGTCTAATGAGGGCAAACATTTGATGGTAGCAGCTTCCCTGCGGGAGATACTCTCATTGTCAAAATCGCATTATTAGGCGAAAGTAAGTTACAATTCAGTACCCTATCCTAAAGCTTGCTGTTAGGAGGGAATCTGCAGCTTGCAGTGAAAGCGCTTCCAGAGGGGAGTCTAATGAGGGCAAAGATTTGATGGTAGCAGCTTCCCTGCGGGAGATAGTCTCTTTGCCAAAATCGCATTATTAGCCTCAGTTAAGTTACAATTCAGTACCCTATCCTAAAGCTTGCTGTTAGGAGGGAATCTGCAGCTTGCAGTGAATGCGCTTCCAGAGGGGAGTCTAACGAGGGCAAAGATTTGATGGTAGCAGCTTCCCTGCGGGAGATAGTCTCTTTGACAAAATCGCATTATTAGGCGAAAGTAAGTTACAATTCAGTACCCTATCCTAAAGCTTGCTGTTAGGAGGGAATCTGCAGCTTGCAGTGAAAGCGCTTCCAGAGGGGAGTCTAATGAGGGCAAAGATTTGATGGTGGCAGCTTCCCTGCGGGAGATACTCTCATTGCCAAAATCGCATTATTAGGCGAAAGTAAGTTACAATTCAGTACCCTATCCTAAAGCTTGCTGTTAGGAGGAAATCTGCAGCTTGCAGTGAAAGCGCTTCCAGAGGGGAGTCTAATGAGGGCAAACATTTGATGGTAGCAGCTTCCCTGCGGGAGATACTCTCTTTGCCAAAATCGCATTATTAGGCGAAAGTAAGTTACAATTCAGTACCCTATCCTAAAGCTTGCTGTTAGGAGGGAATCTGCAGCTTGCAGTGAAAGCGCTTCCAGAGGGGAGTCTAATGAGGGCAAACATTTGATGGTAGCAGCTTCCCTGCGGGAGATAGTCTCTTTGCCAAAATCGCATTATTATCCTCAGTTAAGTTACAATTCAGTACCCTATCCTAAAGCTTGCTGTTAGGAGGGAATCTGCAGCTTGCAGTGAAAGCGCTTCCAGAGGGGAGTCTAATGAGGGCAAACATTTGATGGTAGCAGCTTCCCTGCGGGAGATACTCTCATTGCCAAAATCGCATTATTAGGCGAAAGTAAGTTACAATTCAGTACCCTATCCTAAAGCTTGCTGTTAGGAGGGAATCTGCAGCTTGCAGTGAAAGCGCTTCCAGAGGGGAGTCTAATGAGGGCAAACATTTGATGGTAGCAGCTTCCCTGCGGGAGATACTCTCTTTGCCAAAATCGCATTATTAGGCGAAAGTAAGTTACAATTCAGTACCCTATCCTAAAGCTTGCTGTTAGGAGGGAATCTGCAGCTTGCAGTGAAAGCGCTTCCAGAGGGGAGTCTAATGAGGGCAAAGATTTGATGGTAGCAGCTTCCCTGCGGGAGATAGTCTCTTTGCCAAAATCGCATTATCAACCTCAGTTAAGTTACAATTCAGTACCCTATCCTAAAGCTTGCTGTTAGGAGGGAATCTGCAGCTTGCAGTGAAAGCGCTTCCAGAGGGGAGTCTAATGAGGGCAAAGATTTGATGGTAGCAGCTTCCCTGCGGGAGATACTCTCTTTGCCAAAATCGCATTATTAGGCGAAAGTTACAATTCAGTACCCTATCCTAAAGCTTGCTGTTAGGAGGGAATCTGCAGCTTGCAGTGAAAGCGCTTCCAGAGGGGAGTCTAATGAGGGCAAATATTTGATGGTAGCAGCTTCCCTGCGGGAGATAGTCTCTTTGCCAAAATCGCATTATTAGGCGAAAGTAAGTTACAATTCAGTACCCTATCCTAAAGCTTGCTGTTAGGAGGGAATCTGCAGCTTGCAGTGAAAGCGCTTCCAGAGGGGAGTCTAACGAGGGCAAACATTTGATGGTAGCAGCTTCCCTGCGGGAGATAGTCTCTTTGCCATAATCGCATTCTTAGGCGAAAGTAAGTTACAATTCAGTACCCTATCCTAAAGCTTGCTGTTAGGAGGGAATCTGCAGCTTGCAGTGAAAGCGCTTCCAGAGGGGAGTCTAATGAGGGCAAACATTTGATGGTAGCAGCTTCCCTGCGGGAGATAGTCTCTTTGCCAAAATCGCATTATTAGCCTCAGTTAAGTTACAATTCAGTACCCTATCCTAAAGCTTGCTGTTAGGAGGGAATCTGCAGCTTGCAGTGAAAGCGCTTCCAGAGGGGAGTCTAATGAGGGCAAACATTTGATGGTAGCAGCTTCCCTGCGGGAGATAGTCTCTTTGCCAAAATCGCATTATTAGGCGAAAGTAAGTTACAATTCAGTACCCTATCCTAAAGCTTGCTGTTAGGAGGGAATCTGCAGCTTGCAGTGAAAGCGCTTCCAGAGGGGAGTCTAACGAGGGCAAAGATTTGATGGTAGCAGCTTCCCTGCGGGAGACACTCTCTTTGCCAAAATCGCATTATTAGGCGAAAGTAAGTTACAATTCAGTACCCTATCCTAAAGCTTGCTGTTAGGAGGGAATCTGCAGCTTGCAGTGAAAGCGCTTCCAGAGGGGAGTCTAATGAGGGCAAATATTTGATGGTAGCAGCTTCCCTGCGGGAGATAGTCTCTTTGCCAAAATCGCATTATTAGCCGCAGTTAAGTTACAATTCAGTACCCTATCCTAAAGCTTGCTGTTAGGAGGGAATCTGCAGCTTGCAGTGAAAGCGCTTCCAGAGGGGAGTCTAATGAGGGCAAACATTTGATGGTAGCAGCTTCCCTGCGGGAGATAGTCTCTTTGCCAAAATCGCATTATCAGCCTCAGTTAAGTTACAATTCAGTACCCTATCCTAAAGCTTGCTGTTAGGAGGGAATCTGCAGCTTGCAGTGAAAGCGCTTCCAGAGGGGAGTCTAATGAGGGCAAACATTTGATGGTAGCAGCTTCCCTGCGGGAGATAGTCTCTTTGCCAAAATCGCATTATTAGGCGAAAGTAAGTTACAATTCAGTACCCTATCCTAAAGCTTGCTGTTAGGAGGGAATCTGCAGCTTGCAGTGAAAGCGCTTCCAGAGGGGATTCTAATGAGGGCAAACATTTGATGGTAGCAGCTTCCCTGCGGGAGATAGTCTCTTTGCCAAAATCGCATTATCAACCTCAGTTAAGTTACAATTCAGTACCCTGTCCTAAAGCTTGCTGTTAGGAGGGAATCTGCAGCTTGCAGTGAAAGCGCTTCCAGAGGGGAGTCTAATGAGGGCAAACATTTGATGGTAGCAGCTTCCCTGCGGGAGATAGTCTCTTTGCCAAAATCGCATTATTAGGCGAAAGTAAGTTACAATTCAGTACCCTATCCTAAAGCTTGCTGTTAGGAGGGAATCTGCAGCTTGCAGAGAAAGCGCTTCCAGAGGGGAGTCTAATGAGGGCAAACATTTGATGGTAGCAGCTTCCCTGCGGGAGATAGTCTCTTTGCCAAAATCGCTTTATCAGCCTCAGTTAAGTTACAATTCAGTACCCTATCCTAAAGCTTGCTGTTAGGAGGGAATCTGCAGCTTGCAGTGAAAGCGCTTCCAGAGGGGAGTCTAATGAGGGCAAACATTTGATGGTAGCAGCTTCCCTGCGGGAGATACTCTCTTTGCCAAAATCGCATTATTAGGCGAAAGTAAGTTACAATTCAGTACCCTATCCTAAAGCTTGCTGTTAGGAGGGAATCTGCAGCTTGCAGTGAAAGCGCTTCCAGAGGGGAGTCTAATGAGGGCAAACATTTGATGGTAGCAGCTTCCCTGCGGGAGATACTCTCTTTGCCAAAATCGCATTATTAGGCGAAAGATACAATTCAGTACCCTATCCTAAAGCTTGCTGTTAGGAGGGAATCTGCAGCTTGCAGAGAAAGCGCTTCCAGAGGGGAGTCTAATGAGGGCAAATATTTGATGGTAGCAGCTTCCCTGCGGGAGATAGTCTCTTTGCCAAAATCGCATTATTAGGCGAAAGTAAGTTACAATTCAGTACCCTATCCTAAAGCTTGCTGTTAGGAGGGAATCTGCAGCTTGCAGTGAAAGCGCTTCCAGAGGGGAGTCTAACGAGGGCAAACATTTGATGGTAGCAGCTTCCCTGCGGGAGATAGTCTCTTTGCCAAAATCGCTTTATTAGCCTCAGTTAAGTTACAATTCAGTACCCTATCCTAAAGCTTGCTGTTAGGAGGGAATCTGCAGCTTGCAGTGAAAGCGCTTCCAGAGGGGAGTCTAATGAGGGCAAACATTTGATGGTAGCAGCTTCCCTGCGGGAGATAGTCTCTTTGCCAAAATCGCATTATTAGGCGAAAGTAAGTTACAATTCAGTACCCTATCCTAAAGCTTGCTGTTAGGAGGGAATCTGCAGCTTGCAGTGAAAGCGCTTCCAGAGGGGAGTCTAATGAGGGCAAAGATTTGATGGTAGCAGCTTCCCTGCGGGAGATAGTCTCTTTGCCAAAATCGCATTATTAGGCGAAAGTAAGTTACAATTCAGTACCCTATCCTAAAGCTTGCTGTTAGGAGGGAATCTGCAGCTTGCAGTGAAAGCGCTTCCAGAGGGGAGTCTAATGAGGGCAAACATTTGATGGTAGCAGCTTCCCTGCGGGAGATAGTCTCTTTGCCAAAATCGCATTATTAGGCGAAAGTAAGTTACAATTCAGTACCCTATCCTAAAGCTTGCTGTTAGGAGGGAATCTGCAGCTTGCAGTGAAAGCGCTTCCAGAGGGGAGTGTAATGAGGGCAAACATTTGATGGTAGCAGCTTCCCTGCGGGAGATACTCTCTTTGCCAAAATCGCATTATTAGGCGAAAGTAAGTTACAATTCAGTACCCTATCCTAAAGCTTGCTGTTAGGAGGGAATCTGCAGCTTGCAGTGAAAGCGCTTCCAGAGGGGAGTCTAAAGAGGGCAAAGATTTGATGGTAGCAGCTTCCCTGCGGGAGATACTCTCATTGCCAAAATCGCATTATTAGGCGAAAGTAAGTTACAATTCAGTACCCTATCCTAAAGCTTGCTGTTAGGAGGGAATCTGCAGCTTGCAGTGAAAGCGCTTCCAGAGGGGAGTCTAATGAGGGCAAAGATTTGATGGTAGCAGCTTCCCTGCGGGAGATAGTCTCTTTGCCAAAATCGCATTATCAACCTCAGTTAAGTTACAATTCAGTACCCTATCCTAAAGCTTGCTGTTAGGAGGGAATCTGCAGCTTGCAGTGAATGCGCTTCCAGAGGGGAGTCTAACGAGGGCAAAGATTTGATGGTAGCAGCTTCCCTGCGGGAGATAGTCTCTTTGACAAAATCGCATTATTAGGCGAAAGTAAGTTACAATTCAGTACCCTATCCTAAAGCTTGCTGTTAGGAGGGAATCTGCAGCTTGCAGTGAAAGCGCTTCCAGAGGGGAGTCTAATGAGGGCAAACATTTGATGGTAGCAGCTTCCCTGCGGGAGATACTCTCTTTGCCAAAATCGCATTATTAGGCGAAAGTAAGTTACAATTCAGTACCCTATCCTAAAGCTTGCTGTTAGGAGGGAATCTGCAGCTTGCAGTGAAAGCGCTTCCAGAGGGGAGTCTAATGAGGGCAAAGATTTGATGGTGGCAGCTTCCCTGCGGCAGATACTCTCATTGCCAAAATCGCATTATTAGGCGAAAGTAAGTTACAATTCAGTACCCTATCCTAAAGCTTGCTGTTAGGAGGGAATCTGCAGCTTGCAGTGAAAGCGCTTCCAGAGGGGAGTCTAATGAGGGCAAACATTTGATGGTAGCAGCTTCCCTGCGGGAGATAGTCTCTTTGCCAAAATCGCATTATTAGGCGAAAGTAAGTTACAATTCAGTACCCTATCCTAAAGCTTGCTGTTAGGAGGGAATCTGCAGCTTGCAGTGAAAGCGCTTCCAGAGGGGAGTCTAATGAGGGCAAACATTTGATGGTAGCAGCTTCCCTGCGGGAGATAGTCTCTTTGCCAAAATCGCATTATTATCCTCAGTTAAGTTACAATTCAGTACCCTATCCTAAAGCTTGCTGTTAGGAGGGAATCTGCAGCTTGCAGTGAAAGCGCTTCCAGAGGGGAGTCTAATGAGGGCAAACATTTGATGGTAGCAGCTTCCCTGCGGGAGATACTCTCATTGCCAAAATCGCATTATTAGGCGAAAGTAAGTTACAATTCAGTACCCTATCCTAAAGCTTGCTGTTAGGAGGGAATCTGCAGCTTGCAGTGAAAGCGCTTCCAGAGGGGAGTCTAATGAGGGCAAACATTTGATGGTAGCAGCTTCCCTGCGGGAGATAGTCTCTTTGCCAAAATCGCATTATTAGGCGAAAGTAAGTTACAATTCAGTACCCTATCCTAAAGCTTGCTGTTAGGAGGGAATCTGCAGCTTGCAGTGAAAGCGCTTCCAGAGGGGAGTCTAATGAGGGCAAAGATTTGATGGTAGCAGCTTCCCTGCGGGAGATACTCTCTTTGCCAAAATCGCATTATCAACCTCAGTTAAGTTACAATTCAGTACCCTATCCTAAAGCTTGCTGTTAGGAGGGAATCTGCAGCTTGCAGTGAAAGCGCTTCCAGAGGGGAGTCTAATGAGGGCAAACATTTGATGGTAGCAGCTTCCCTGCGGGAGATACTCTCTTTGCCAAAATCGCATTATTAGGCGAAAGTTACAATTCAGTACCCTATCCTAAAGCTTGCTGTTAGGAGGGAATCTGCAGCTTGCAGTGAAAGCGCTTCCAGAGGGGAGTCTAATGAGGGCAAATATTTGATGGTAGCAGCTTCCCTGCGGGAGATAGTCTCTTTGCCAAAATCGCATTATTAGGCGAAAGTAAGTTACAATTCAGTACCCTATCCTAAAGCTTGCTGTTAGGAGGGAATCTGCAGCTTGCAGTGAAAGCGCTTCCAGAGGGGAGTCTAATGAGGGCAAACATTTGATGGTAGCAGCTTCCCTGCGGGAGATAGTCTCTTTGCCAAAATCGCATTATTAGGCGAAAGTAAGTTACAATTCAGTACCCTATCCTAAAGCTTGCTGTTAGGAGGGAATCTGCAGCTTGCAGTGAAAGCGCTTCCAGAGGGGAGTGTAATGAGGGCAAACATTTGATGGTAGCAGCTTCCCTGCGGGAGATACTCTCTTTGCCAAAATCGCATTATTAGGCGAAAGTAAGTTACAATTCAGTACCCTATCCTAAAGCTTGCTGTTAGGAGGGAATCTGCAGCTTGCAGTGAAAGCGCTTCCAGAGGGGAGTCTAATGAGGGCAAACATTTGATGGTAGCAGCTTCCCTGCGGGAGATACTCTCTTTGCCAAAATCGCATTATTAGGCGAAAGATACAATTCAGTACCCTATCCTAAAGCTTGCTGTTAGGAGGGAATCTGCAGCTTGCAGAGAAAGCGCTTCCAGAGGGGAGTCTAATGAGGGCAAATATTTGATGGTAGCAGCTTCCCTGCGGGAGATAGTCTCTTTGCCAAAATCGCATTATTAGGCGAAAGTAAGTTACAATTCAGTACCCTATCCTAAAGCTTGCTGTTAGGAGGGAATCTGCAGCTTGCAGTGAAAGCGCTTCCAGAGGGGAGTCTAACGAGGGCAAACATTTGATGGTAGCAGCTTCCCTGCGGGAGATAGTCTCTTTGCCAAAATCGCTTTATTAGCCTCAGTTAAGTTACAATTCAGTACCCTATCCTAAAGCTTGCTGTTAGGAGGGAATCTGCAGCTTGCAGTGAAAGCGCTTCCAGAGGGGAGTCTAATGAGGGCAAACATTTGATGGTAGCAGCTTCCCTGCGGGAGATAGTCTCTTTGCCAAAATCGCATTATTAGGCGAAAGTAAGTTACAATTCAGTACCCTATCCTAAAGCTTGCTGTTAGGAGGGAATCTGCAGCTTGCAGTGAAAGCGCTTCCAGAGGGGAGTCTAATGAGGGCAAAGATTTGATGGTAGCAGCTTCCCTGCGGGAGATAGTCTCTTTGCCAAAATCGCATTATTAGGCGAAAGTAAGTTACAATTCAGTACCCTATCCTAAAGCTTGCTGTTAGGAGGGAATCTGCAGCTTGCAGTGAAAGCGCTTCCAGAGGGGAGTCTAATGAGGGCAAACATTTGATGGTAGCAGCTTCCCTGCGGGAGATAGTCTCTTTGCCAAAATCGCATTATTAGGCGAAAGTAAGTTACAATTCAGTACCCTATCCTAAAGCTTGCTGTTAGGAGGGAATCTGCAGCTTGCAGTGAAAGCGCTTCCAGAGGGGAGTGTAATGAGGGCAAACATTTGATGGTAGCAGCTTCCCTGCGGGAGATACTCTCTTTGCCAAAATCGCATTATTAGGCGAAAGTAAGTTACAATTCAGTACCCTATCCTAAAGCTTGCTGTTAGGAGGGAATCTGCAGCTTGCAGTGAAAGCGCTTCCAGAGGGGAGTCTAAAGAGGGCAAAGATTTGATGGTAGCAGCTTCCCTGCGGGAGATACTCTCATTGCCAAAATCGCATTATTAGGCGAAAGTAAGTTACAATTCAGTACCCTATCCTAAAGCTTGCTGTTAGGAGGGAATCTGCAGCTTGCAGTGAAAGCGCTTCCAGAGGGGAGTCTAATGAGGGCAAAGATTTGATGGTAGCAGCTTCCCTGCGGGAGATAGTCTCTTTGCCAAAATCGCATTATCAACCTCAGTTAAGTTACAATTCAGTACCCTATCCTAAAGCTTGCTGTTAGGAGGGAATCTGCAGCTTGCAGTGAATGCGCTTCCAGAGGGGAGTCTAACGAGGGCAAAGATTTGATGGTAGCAGCTTCCCTGCGGGAGATAGTCTCTTTGACAATATCGCATTATTAGGCGAAAGTAAGTTACAATTCAGTACCCTATCCTAAAGCTTGCTGTTAGGAGGGAATCTGCAGCTTGCAGTGAAAGCGCTTCCAGAGGGGAGTCTAATGAGGGCAAACATTTGATGGTAGCAGCTTCCCTGCGGGAGATACTCTCTTTGCCAAAATCGCATTATTAGGCGAAAGTAAGTTACAATTCAGTACCCTATCCTAAAGCTTGCTGTTAGGAGGGAATCTGCAGCTTGCAGTGAAAGCGCTTCCAGAGGGGAGTCTAATGAGGGCAAAGATTTGATGGTGGCAGCTTCCCTGCGGCAGATACTCTCATTGCCAAAATCGCATTATTAGGCGAAAGTAAGTTACAATTCAGTACCCTATCCTAAAGCTTGCTGTTAGGAGGGAATCTGCAGCTTGCAGTGAAAGCGCTTCCAGAGGGGAGTCTAATGAGGGCAAACATTTGATGGTAGCAGCTTCCCTGCGGGAGATAGTCTCTTTGCCAAAATCGCATTATTAGGCGAAAGTAAGTTACAATTCAGTACCCTATCCTAAAGCTTGCTGTTAGGAGGGAATCTGCAGCTTGCAGTGAAAGCGCTTCCAGAGGGGAGTCTAATGAGGGCAAACATTTGATGGTAGCAGCTTCCCTGCGGGAGATAGTCTCTTTGCCAAAATCGCATTATTATCCTCAGTTAAGTTACAATTCAGTACCCTATCCTAAAGCTTGCTGTTAGGAGGGAATCTGCAGCTTGCAGTGAAAGCGCTTCCAGAGGGGAGTCTAATGAGGGCAAACATTTGATGGTAGCAGCTTCCCTGCGGGAGATACTCTCATTGCCAAAATCGCATTATTAGGCGAAAGTAAGTTACAATTCAGTACCCTATCCTAAAGCTTGCTGTTAGGAGGGAATCTGCAGCTTGCAGTGAAAGCGCTTCCAGAGGGGAGTCTAATGAGGGCAAACATTTGATGGTAGCAGCTTCCCTGCGGGAGATAGTCTCTTTGCCAAAATCGCATTATTAGGCGAAAGTAAGTTACAATTCAGTACCCTATCCTAAAGCTTGCTGTTAGGAGGGAATCTGCAGCTTGCAGTGAAAGCGCTTCCAGAGGGGAGTCTAATGAGGGCAAAGATTTGATGGTAGCAGCTTCCCTGCGGGAGATACTCTCTTTGCCAAAATCGCATTATCAACCTCAGTTAAGTTACAATTCAGTACCCTATCCTAAAGCTTGCTGTTAGGAGGGAATCTGCAGCTTGCAGTGAAAGCGCTTCCAGAGGGGAGTCTAATGAGGGCAAACATTTGATGGTAGCAGCTTCCCTGCGGGAGATACTCTCTTTGCCAAAATCGCATTATTAGGCGAAAGTTACAATTCAGTACCCTATCCTAAAGCTTGCTGTTAGGAGGGAATCTGCAGCTTGCAGTGAAAGCGCTTCCAGAGGGGAGTCTAATGAGGGCAAATATTTGATGGTAGCAGCTTCCCTGCGGGAGATAGTCTCTTTGCCAAAATCGCATTATTAGGCGAAAGTAAGTTACAATTCAGTACCCTATCCTAAAGCTTGCTGTTAGGAGGGAATCTGCAGCTTGCAGTGAAAGCGCTTCCAGAGGGGAGTCTAATGAGGGCAAACATTTGATGGTAGCAGCTTCCCTGCGGGAGATAGTCTCTTTGCCAAAATCGCATTATTAGGCGAAAGTAAGTTACAATTCAGTACCCTATCCTAAAGCTTGCTGTTAGGAGGGAATCTGCAGCTTGCAGTGAAAGCGCTTCCAGAGGGGAGTGTAATGAGGGCAAACATTTGATGGTAGCAGCTTCCCTGCGGGAGATACTCTCTTTGCCAAAATCGCATTATTAGGCGAAAGTAAGTTACAATTCAGTACCCTATCCTAAAGCTTGCTGTTAGGAGGGAATCTGCAGCTTGCAGTGAAAGCGCTTCCAGAGGGGAGTCTAACGAGGGCAAAGATTTGATGGTAGCAGCTTCCCTGCGGGAGATACTCTCATTGCCAAAATCGCATTATTAGGCGAAAGTAAGTTACAATTCAGTACCCTATCCTAAAGCTTGCTGTTAGGAGGGAATCTGCAGCTTGCAGTGAAAGCGCTTCCAGAGGGGAGTCTAATGAGGGCAAAGATTTGATGGTAGCAGCTTCCCTGCGGGAGATAGTCTCTTTGCCAAAATCGCATTATCAACCTCAGTTAAGTTACAATTCAGTACCCTATCCTAAAGCTTGCTGTTAGGAGGGAATCTGCAGCTTGCAGTGAATGCGCTTCCAGAGGGGAGTCTAACGAGGGCAAAGATTTGATGGTAGCAGCTTCCCTGCGGGAGATAGTCTCTTTGACAAAATCGCATTATTAGGCGAAAGTAAGTTACAATTCAGTACCCTATCCTAAAGCTTGCTGTTAGGAGGGAATCTGCAGCTTGCAGTGAAAGCGCTTCCAGAGGGGAGTCTAATGAGGGCAAACATTTGATGGTAGCAGCTTCCCTGCGGGAGATACTCTCTTTGCCAAAATCGCATTATTAGGCGAAAGTAAGTTACAATTCAGTACCCTATCCTAAAGCTTGCTGTTAGGAGGGAATCTGCAGCTTGCAGTGAAAGCGCTTCCAGAGGGGAGTCTAATGAGGGCAAAGATTTGATGGTGGCAGCTTCCCTGCGGCAGATACTCTCATTGCCAAAATCGCATTATTAGGCGAAAGTAAGTTACAATTCAGTACCCTATCCTAAAGCTTGCTGTTAGGAGGGAATCTGCAGCTTGCAGTGAAAGCGCTTCCAGAGGGGATTCTAATGAGGGCAAACATTTGATGGTAGCAGCTTCCCTGCGGGAGATAGTCTCTTTGCCAAAATCGCATTATTAGGCGAAAGTAAGTTACAATTCAGTACCCTATCCTAAAGCTTGCTGTTAGGAGGGAATCTGCAGCTTGCAGTGAAAGCGCTTCCAGAGGGGAGTCTAATGAGGGCAAACATTTGATGGTAGCAGCTTCCCTGCGGGAGATAGTCTCTTTGCCAAAATCGCATTATTATCCTCAGTTAAGTTACAATTCAGTACCCTATCCTAAAGCTTGCTGTTAGGAGGGAATCTGCAGCTTGCAGTGAAAGCGCTTCCAGAGGGGAGTCTAATGAGGGCAAACATTTGATGGTAGCAGCTTCCCTGCGGGAGATACTCTCATTGCCAAAATCGCATTATTAGGCGAAAGTAAGTTACAATTCAGTACCCTATCCTAAAGCTTGCTGTTAGGAGGGAATCTGCAGCTTGCAGTGAAAGCGCTTCCAGAGGGGAGTCTAATGAGGCCAAACATTTGATGGTAGCAGCTTCCCTGCGGGAGATAGTCTCTTTGCCAAAATCGCATTATTAGGCGAAAGTAAGTTACAATTCAGTACCCTATCCTAAAGCTTGCTGTTAGGAGGGAATCTGCAGCTTGCAGTGAAAGCGCTTCCAGAGGGGAGTCTAATGAGGGCAAAGATTTGATGGTAGCAGCTTCCCTGCGGGAGATAGTCTCTTTGCCAAAATCGCATTATCAACCTCAGTTAAGTTACAATTCAGTACCCTATCCTAAAGCTTGCTGTTAGGAGGGAATCTGCAGCTTGCAGTGAAAGCGCTTCCAGAGGGGAGTCTAATGAGGGCAAACATTTGATGGTAGCAGCTTCCCTGCGGGAGATACTCTCTTTGCCAAAATCGCATTATTAGGCGAAAGTTACAATTCAGTACCCTATCCTAAAGCTTGCTGTTAGGAGGGAATCTGCAGCTTGCAGTGAAAGCGCTTCCAGAGGGGAGTCTAATGAGGGCAAATATTTGATGGTAGCAGCTTCCCTGCGGGAGATAGTCTCTTTGCCAAAATCGCATTATTAGGCGAAAGTAAGTTACAATTCAGTACCCTATCCTAAAGCTTGCTGTTAGGAGGGAATCTGCAGCTTGCAGTGAAAGCGCTTCCAGAGGGGAGTCTAACGAGGGCAAACATTTGATGGTAGCAGGTTCCCTGCGGGAGATACTCTCTTTGCCAAAATCGCATTCTTAGGCGAAAGTAAGTTACAATTCAGTACCCTATCCTAAAGCTTGCTGTTAGGAGGGAATCTGCAGCTTGCAGTGAAAGCGCTTCCAGAGGGGAGTCTAATGAGGGCAAAGATTTGATGGTAGCAGCTTCCCTGCGGGAGATAGTCTCTTTGCCAAAATCGCATTATTAGGCGAAAGTAAGTTACAATTCAGTACCCTATCCTAAAGCTTGCTGTTAGGAGGGAATCTGCAGCTTGCAGTGAAAGCGCTTCCAGAGGGGAGTGTAATGAGGGCAAAGATTTGATGGTGGCAGCTTCCCTGCGGGAGATAGTCTCTTTGCCAAAATCGCATTATTAGGCGAAAGTAAGTTACAATTCAGTACCCTATCCTAAAGCTTGCTGTTAGGAGGGAATCTGCAGCTTGCAGTGAAAGCGCTTCCAGAGGGGAGTGTAATGAGGGCAAAGATTTGATGGTGGCAGCTTCCCTGCGGGAGATAGTCTCTTTGCCAAAATCGCATTATTAGGCGAAAGTAAGTTACAATTCAGTACCCTATCCTAAAGCTTGCTGTTAGGAGGGAATCTGCAGCTTGCAGTGAAAGCGCTTCCAGAGGGGAGTCTAACGAGGGCAAAGATTTGATGGTAGCAGCTTCCCTGCGGGAGACACTCTCTTTGCCAAAATCGCATTATTAGGCGAAAGTAAGTTACAATTCAGTACCCTATCCTAAAGCTTGCTGTTAGGAGGGAATCTGCAGCTTGCAGTGAAAGCGCTTCCAGAGGGGAGTCTAATGAGGGCAAACATTTGATGGTAGCAGCTTCCCTGCGGGAGATAGTCTCTTTGCCAAAATCGCATTATTAGCCTCAGTTAAGTTACAATTCAGTACCCTATCCTAAAGCTTGCTGTTAGGAGGGAATCTGCAGCTTGCAGTGAAAGCGCTTCCAGAGGGGAGTCTAATGAGGGCAAACATTTGATGGTAGCAGCTTCCCTGCGGGAGATAGTCTCTTTGCCATAATCGCATTCTTAGGCGAAAGTAAGTTACAATTCAGTACCCTATCCTAAAGCTTGCTGTTAGGAGGGAATCTGCAGCTTGCAGTGAAAGCGCTTCCAGAGGGGAGTCTAATGAGGGCAAACATTTGATGGTAGCAGCTTCCCTGCGGGAGATAGTCTCTTTGCCAAAATCGCATTATTAGCTAAGTTAAGTTACAATTCAGTACCCTATCCTAAAGCTTGCTGTTAGGAGGGAATCTGCAGCTTGCAGTGAAAGCGCTTCCAGAGGGGAGTCTAATGAGGGCAAACATTTGATGGTAGCAGCTTCCCTGCGGGAGATAGCTCTCTTTGCCAAAATCGCATTATTAGGCGAAAGTAAGTTACAATTCAGTACCCTATCCTAAAGCTTGCTGTTAGGAGGGAATCTGCAGCTTGCAGTGAAAGCGCTTCCAGAGGGGAGTCTAATGAGGGCAAACGATTTGATGGTAGCAGCTTCCCTGCGGAGATAGTCTCTTTGCCAAAATCGCATTATTAGGCGAAAGTAAGTTACAATTCAGTACCCTATCCTAAAGCTTGCTGTTAGGAGGGAATCTGCAGCTTGCAGTGAAAGCGCTTCAGAGGGGAGTCTAATGAGGGCAAAGATTTGATGGTAGCAGCTTCCTGCGGGAGATAGTCTCTTTGCCAAAATCGCATTATTAGGCGAAAGTAAGTTACAATTCAGTACCCTATCCTAAAGCTTGCTGTTAGGAGGGAATCTGCAGCTTGCAGTGAAAGCGCTTCCAGAGGGGAGTCTAATGAGGGCAAAGATTTGATGGTAGGCAGCTTCCCTGCGGGAGATAGTCTCTTTGCCAAAATCGCATTATTAGGCGAAAGTAAGTTACAATTCAGTACCCTATCCTAAAGCTTGCTGTTAGGAGGGAATCTGCAGCTTGCAGTGAAAGCGCTTCCAGAGGGGAGTCTAATGAGGGCAAAGATTTGATGGTAGCAGCTTCCCTGCGGGATTACGTCTCTTTGCCAAAATCGCATTATTAGGCGAAAGTAAGTTACAATTCAGTACCCTATCCTAAAGCTTGCTGTTAGGAGGGAATCTGCAGCTTGCAGTGAAAGCGCTTCCAGAGGGGAGTCTAATGAGGGCAAAGATTTGATGGTAGCAGCTTCCCTGCGGGAGATAGTCTCTTTGCCAAAATCGCATTATTAGGCGAAAGTAAGTTACAATTCAGTACCCTATCCTAAAGCTTGCTGTTAGGAGGGAATCTGCAGCTTGCAGTGAAAGCGCTTCAGAGGGGAGTCTAATGAGGGCAAAGATTTGATGGTAGCAGCTTCCCTGCGGGAGATAGTCTCTTTGCCAAAATCGCATTATTAGCTAAGTAAGTTACAATTCAGTACCCTATCCTAAAGCTTGCTGTTAGGAGGGAATCTGCAGCTTGCAGTGAAAGCGCTTCCAGAGGGGAGTCTAATGAGGGCAAAGATTTGATGGTAGCAGCTTCCCTGCGGGAGATAGTCTCTTGCCAAAATCGCATTATTAGCGACAGTAAGTTACAATTCAGTACCCTATCCTAAAGCTTGCTGTTAGGAGGGAATCTGCAGCTTGCAGTGAAAGCGCTTCCAGAGGGGAGTCTAATGAGGGCAAAGCATTTGATGGTAGCAGCTTCCCTGCGGGAGATATCTCTTTGCCAAAATCGCATTATTAGGCGAAAGTAAGTTACAATTCAGTACCCTATCCTAAAGCTTGCTGTTAGGAGGGAATCTGCAGCTTGCAGTGAAAGCGCTTCCAGAGGGGAGTCTAATGAGGGCAAACATTTGATGGTGGCAGCTTCCCTGCGGAGATACTCTCTTTGCCAAAATCGCATTATTAGGCGAAAGTAAGTTACAATTCAGTACCCTATCCTAAAGCTTGCTGTTAGGAGGGAATCTGCAGCTTGCAGTGAAGCGCTTCCAGAGGGGAGTCTAATGAGGGCAAACATTTGATGGTAGCAGCTTCCCTGCGGGAGATAGTCTCTTTGCAAAATCGCATTATTAGGCGAAAGTAAGTTACAATTCAGTACCCTATCCTAAAGCTTGCTGTTAGGAGGGAATCTGCAGCTTGCAGTGAAAGCGCTTCCAGAGGGGAGTCTAATGAGGGCAAACATTTGATGGTAGCAGCTTCCCTGCGGGAGATAGTCTCTTTGCCAAAATCGCATTATTAGGCGAAAGTAAGTTACAATTCAGTACCCTATCCTAAAGCTTGCTGTTAGGAGGGAATCTGCAGCTTGCAGTGAAAGCGCTTCCAGAGGGGAGTCTAATGAGGGCAAAGATTTGATGGTAGCAGCTTCCCTGCGGGAGATACTCTCATTGCCAAAATCGCATTATTAGGCGAAAGTAAGTTACAATTCAGTACCCTATCCTAAAGCTTGCTGTTAGGAGGGAATCTGCAGCTTGCAGTGAAAGCGCTTCCAGAGGGGAGTCTAATGAGGGCAAACATTTGATGGTAGCAGCTTCCCTGCGGGAGATAGTCTCTTTGCCAAAATCGCATTATTAGGCGAAAGTAAGTTACAATTCAGTACCCTATCCTAAAGCTTGCTGTTAGGAGGGAATCTGCAGCTTGCAGTGAAAGCGCTTCCAGAGGGGAGTCTAATGAGGGCAAAGATTTGATGGTAGCAGCTTCCCTGCGGGAGATAGTCTCTTTGCCAAAATCGCATTATAGTCGAAAGTAAGTTACAATTCAGTACCCTATCCTAAAGCTTGCTGTTAGGAGGGAATCTGCAGCTTGCAGTGAAAGCGCTTCCAGAGGGGAGTCTAATGAGGGCAAACATTTGATGGTAGCAGCTTCCCTGCGGGAGATAGTCTCTTTGCCAAAATCGCATTATTAGGCGAAAGTAAGTTACAATTCAGTACCCTATCCTAAAGCTTGCTGTTAGGAGGGAATCTGCAGCTTGCAGTGAAAGCGCTTCCAGAGGGGAGTCTAATGAGGGCAAACATTTGATGGTAGCAGCTTCCCTGCGGGAGATAGTCTCTTTGCCAAAATCGCATTATTAGGCGAAAGTAAGTTACAATTCAGTACCCTATCCTAAAGCTTGCTGTTAGGAGGGAATCTGCAGCTTGCAGTGAAAGCGCTTCCAGAGGGGAGTCTAATGAGGGCAAACATTTGATGGTAGCAGCTTCCCTGCGGGAGATAGTCTCTTTGCCAAATCGCATTATTAGGCGAAAGTAAGTTACAATTCAGTACCCTATCCTAAAGCTTGCTGTTAGGAGGGAATCTGCAGCTTGCAGTGAAAGCGCTTCCAGAGGGGAGTCTAATGAGGGCAAACATTTGATGGTAGCAGCTTCCCTGCGGGAGATAGTCTCTTTGCCAAAATCGCATTATTAGGCGAAAGTAAGTTACAATTCAGTACCCTATCCTAAAGCTTGCTGTTAGGAGGGAATCTGCAGCTTGCAGTGAAAGCGCTTCCAGAGGGGAGTTAATGAGGGCAAAGATTTGATGGTAGCAGCTTCCCTGCGGGAGATAGTCTCTTTGCCAAAATCGCATTATTAGGCGAAAGTAAGTTACAATTCAGTACCCTATCCTAAAGCTTGCTGTTAGGAGGGAATCTGCAGCTTGCAGTGAAAGCGCTTCCAGAGGGGAGTCTAATGAGGGCAAACGATTTGATGGTAGCAGCTTCCCTGCGGGAGATAGTCTCTTTGCCAAAATCGCATTATTAGGCGAAAGTAAGTTACAATTCAGTACCCTATCCTAAAGCTTGCTGTTAGGAGGGAATCTGCAGCTTGCAGTGAAAGCGCTTCCAGAGGGGAGTCTAATGAGGGCAAACATTTGATGGTAGCAGCTTCCCTGCGGGAGATAGTCTCTTTGCCAAAATCGCATTATTAGGCGAAAGTAAGTTACAATTCAGTACCCTATCCTAAAGCTTGCTGTTAGGAGGGAATCTGCAGCTTGCAGTGAAAGCGCTTCCAGAGGGGAGTCTAATGAGGGCAAACATTTGATGGTAGCAGCTTCCCTGCGGGAGATAGTCTCTTTGCCAAAATCGCATTATTAGGCGAAAGTAAGTTACAATTCAGTACCCTATCCTAAAGCTTGCTGTTAGGAGGGAATCTGCAGCTTGCAGTGAAAGCGCTTCCAGAGGGGAGTCTAATGAGGGCAAACATTTGATGGTAGCAGCTTCCCTGCGGGAGATAGTCTCTTTGCCAAAATCGCATTATTAGGCGAAAGTAAGTTACAATTCAGTACCCTATCCTAAAGCTTGCTGTTAGGAGGGAATCTGCAGCTTGCAGTGAAAGCGCTTCCAGAGGGGAGTCTAATGAGGGCAAACATTTGATGGTAGCAGCTTCCCTGCGGGAGATAGTCTCTTTGCCAAAATCGCATTATTAGGCGAAAGTAAGTTACAATTCAGTACCCTATCCTAAAGCTTGCTGTTAGGAGGGAATCTGCAGCTTGCAGTGAAAGCGCTTCCAGAGGGGAGTCTAATGAGGGCAAACATTTGATGGTAGCAGCTTCCCTGCGGGAGATAGTCTCTTTGCCAAAATCGCATTATTAGGCGAAAGTAAGTTACAATTCAGTACCCTATCCTAAAGCTTGCTGTTAGGAGGGAATCTGCAGCTTGCAGTGAAAGCGCTTCCAGAGGGGAGTCTAATGAGGGCAAACATTTGATGGTAGCAGCTTCCCTGCGGGAGATAGTCTCTTTGCCAAAATCGCATTATTAGGCGAAAGTAAGTTACAATTCAGTACCCTATCCTAAAGCTTGCTGTTAGGAGGGAATCTGCAGCTTGCAGTGAAAGCGCTTCCAGAGGGGAGTCTAATGAGGGCAAACATTTGATGGTAGCAGCTTCCCTGCGGGAGATACTCTCTTTGCCAAAATCGCATTATTAGGCGAAAGTAAGTTACAATTCAGTACCCTATCCTAAAGCTTGCTGTTAGGAGGGAATCTGCAGCTTGCAGTGAAAGCGCTTCCAGAGGGGAGTCTAATGAGGGCAAACATTTGATGGTAGCAGCTTCCCTGCGGGAGATAGTCTCTTTGCCAAAATCGCATTATTAGGCGAAAGTAAGTTACAATTCAGTACCCTATCCTAAAGCTTGCTGTTAGGAGGGAATCTGCAGCTTGCAGTGAAAGCGCTTCCAGAGGGGAGTCTAATGAGGGCAAACATTTGATGGTAGCAGCTTCCCTGCGGGAGATAGTCTCTTTGCCAAAATCGCATTATTAGGCGAAAGTAAGTTACAATTCAGTACCCTATCCTAAAGCTTGCTGTTAGGAGGGAATCTGCAGCTTGCAGTGAAAGCGCTTCCAGAGGGGAGTCTAATGAGGGCAAACATTTGATGGTAGCAGCTTCCCTGCGGGAGATAGTCTCTTTGCCAAAATCGCATTATTAGGCGAAAGTAAGTTACAATTCAGTACCCTATCCTAAAGCTTGCTGTTAGGAGGGAATCTGCAGCTTGCATGAAAGCGCTTCCAGAGGGGAGTCTAATGAGGGCAAACATTTGATGGTAGCAGCTTCCCTGCGGGAGATACTCTCTTTGCCAAAATCGCATTATTAGGCGAAAGTAAGTTACAATTCAGTACCCTATCCTAAAGCTTGCTGTTAGGAGGGAATCTGCAGCTTGCAGTGAAAGCGCTTCCAGAGGGGAGTCTAATGAGGGCAAAGATTTGATGGTGGCAGCTTCCCTGCGGGAGATACTCTCATTGCCAAAATCGCATTATTAGGCGAAAGTAAGTTACAATTCAGTACCCTATCCTAAAGCTTGCTGTTAGGAGGGAATCTGCAGCTTGCAGTGAAAGCGCTTCCAGAGGGGAGTCTAATGAGGGCAAACATTTGATGGTAGCAGCTTCCCTGCGGGAGATACTCTCTTTGCCAAAATCGCATTATTAGGCGAAAGTAAGTTACAATTCAGTACCCTATCCTAAAGCTTGCTGTTAGGAGGGAATCTGCAGCTTGCAGTGAAAGCGCTTCCAGAGGGGAGTCTAATGAGGGCAAACATTTGATGGTAGCAGCTTCCCTGCGGGAGATAGTCTCTTTGCCAAAATCGCATTATTATCCTCAGATAAGTTACAATTCAGTACCCTATCCTAAAGCTTGCTGTTAGGAGGGAATCTGCAGCTTGCAGTGAAAGCGCTTCCAGAGGGGAGTCTAATGAGGGCAAACATTTGATGGTAGCAGCTTCCCTGCGGGAGATACTCTCATTGCCAAAATCGCATTATTAGGCGAAAGTAAGTTACAATTCAGTACCCTATCCTAAAGCTTGCTGTTAGGAGGGAATCTGCAGCTTGCAGTGAAAGCGCTTCCAGAGGGGAGTCTAATGAGGGCAAACATTTGATGGTAGCAGCTTCCCTGCGGGAGATACTCTCTTTGCCAAAATCGCATTATTAGGCGAAAGTAAGTTACAATTCAGTACCCTATCCTAAAGCTTGCTGTTAGGAGGGAATCTGCAGCTTGCAGTGAAAGCGCTTCCAGAGGGGAGTCTAATGAGGGCAAAGATTTGATGGTAGCAGCTTCCCTGCGTGAGATAGTCTCTTTGACAAAATCGCATTATTAGGCGAAAGTAAGTTACAATTCAGTACCCTATCCTAAAGCTTGCTGTTAGGAGGGAATCTGCAGCTTGCAGTGAAAGCGCTTCCAGAGGGGAGTCTAATGAGGGCAAACATTTGATGGTAGCAGCTTCCCTGCGGGAGATACTCTCTTTGCCAAAATCGCATTATTAGGCGAAAGTAAGTTACAATTCAGTACCCTATCCTAAAGCTTGCTGTTAGGAGGGAATCTGCAGCTTGCAGTGAAAGCGCTTCCAGAGGGGAGTCTAATGAGGGCAAAGATTTGATGGTGGCAGCTTCCCTGCGGGAGATACTCTCATTGCCAAAATCGCATTATTAGGCGAAAGTAAGTTACAATTCAGTACCCTATCCTAAAGCTTGCTGTTAGGAGGGAATCTGCAGCTTGCAGTGAAAGCGCTTCCAGAGGGGAGTCTAATGAGGGCAAACATTTGATGGTAGCAGCTTCCCTGCGGGAGATACTCTCTTTGCCAAAATCGCATTATTAGGCGAAAGTAAGTTACAATTCAGTACCCTATCCTAAAGCTTGCTGTTAGGAGGGAATCTGCAGCTTGCAGTGAAAGCGCTTCCAGAGGGGAGTCTAATGAGGGCAAACATTTGATGGTAGCAGCTTCCCTGCGGGAGATAGTCTCTTTGCCAAAATCGCATTATTATCCTCAGATAAGTTACAATTCAGTACCCTATCCTAAAGCTTGCTGTTAGGAGGGAATCTGCAGCTTGCAGTGAAAGCGCTTCCAGAGGGGAGTCTAATGAGGGCAAACATTTGATGGTAGCAGCTTCCCTGCGGGAGATACTCTCATTGCCAAAATCGCATTATTAGGCGAAAGTAAGTTACAATTCAGTACCCTATCCTAAAGCTTGCTGTTAGGAGGGAATCTGCAGCTTGCAGTGAAAGCGCTTCCAGAGGGGAGTCTAATGAGGGCAAACATTTGATGGTAGCAGCTTCCCTGCGGGAGATACTCTCTTTGCCAAAATCGCATTATTAGGCGAAAGTAAGTTACAATTCAGTACCCTATCCTAAAGCTTGCTGTTAGGAGGGAATCTGCAGCTTGCAGTGAAAGCGCTTCCAGAGGGGAGTCTAATGAGGGCAAAGATTTGATGGTAGCAGCTTCCCTGCGGGAGATAGTCTCTTTGCCAAAATCGCATTATCAACCTCAGTTAAGATACAATTCAGTACCCTATCCTAAAGCTTGCTGTTAGGAGGGAATCTGCAGCTTGCAGTGAAAGCGCTTCCAGAGGGGAGTCTAATGAGGGCAAAGATTTGATGGTAGCAGCTTCCCTGTGGGAGATACTCTCTTTGCCAAAATCGCATTATTAGGCGAAAGTTACAATTCAGTACCCTATCCTAAAGCTTGCTGTTAGGAGGGAATCTGCAGCTTGCAGTGAAAGCGCTTCCAGAGGGGAGTCTAATGAGGGCAAACATTTGATGGTAGCAGCTTCCCTGCGGGAGATACTCTCTTTGCCAAAATCGCATTATTAGGCGAAAGTAAGTTACAATTCAGTACCCTATCCTAAAGCTTGCTGTTAGGAGGGAATCTGCAGCTTGCAGTGAAAGCGCTTCCAGAGGGGAGTCTAATGAGGGCAAAGATTTGATGGTAGCAGCTTCCCTGCGGGAGATAGTCTCTTTGCCAAAATCGCATTATTAGGCGAAAGTAAGTTACAATTCAGTACCCTATCCTAAAGCTTGCTGTTAGGAGGGAATCTGCAGCTTGCAGTGAATGCGCTTCCAGAGGGGAGTCTAACGAGGGCAAAGATTTGATGGTAGCAGCTTCCCTGCGTGAGATAGTCTCTTTGACAAAATCGCATTATTAGGCGAAAGTAAGTTACAATTCAGTACCCTATCCTAAAGCTTGCTGTTAGGAGGGAATCTGCAGCTTGCAGTGAAAGCGCTTCCAGAGGGGAGTCTAATGAGGGCAAACATTTGATGGTAGCAGCTTCCCTGCGGGAGATACTCTCTTTGCCAAAATCGCATTATTAGGCGAAAGTAAGTTACAATTCAGTACCCTATCCTAAAGCTTGCTGTTAGGAGGGAATCTGCAGCTTGCAGTGAAAGCGCTTCCAGAGGGGAGTCTAATGAGGGCAAAGATTTGATGGTGGCAGCTTCCCTGCGGGAGATACTCTCATTGCCAAAATCGCATTATTAGGCGAAAGTAAGTTACAATTCAGTACCCTATCCTAAAGCTTGCTGTTAGGAGGGAATCTGCAGCTTGCAGTGAAAGCGCTTCCAGAGGGGAGTCTAATGAGGGCAAACATTTGATGGTAGCAGCTTCCCTGCGGGAGATACTCTCTTTGCCAAAATCGCATTATTAGGCGAAAGTAAGTTACAATTCAGTACCCTATCCTAAAGCTTGCTGTTAGGAGGGAATCTGCAGCTTGCAGTGAAAGCGCTTCCAGAGGGGAGTCTAATGAGGGCAAACATTTGATGGTAGCAGCTTCCCTGCGGGAGATAGTCTCTTTGCCAAAATCGCATTATTATCCTCAGATAAGTTACAATTCAGTACCCTATCCTAAAGCTTGCTGTTAGGAGGGAATCTGCAGCTTGCAGTGAAAGCGCTTCCAGAGGGGAGTCTAATGAGGGCAAACATTTGATGGTAGCAGCTTCCCTGCGGGAGATACTCTCATTGCCAAAATCGCATTATTAGGCGAAAGTAAGTTACAATTCAGTACCCTATCCTAAAGCTTGCTGTTAGGAGGGAATCTGCAGCTTGCAGTGAAAGCGCTTCCAGAGGGGAGTCTAATGAGGGCAAACATTTGATGGTAGCAGCTTCCCTGCGGGAGATACTCTCTTTGCCAAAATCGCATTATTAGGCGAAAGTAAGTTACAATTCAGTACCCTATCCTAAAGCTTGCTGTTAGGAGGGAATCTGCAGCTTGCAGTGAAAGCGCTTCCAGAGGGGAGTCTAATGAGGGCAAAGATTTGATGGTAGCAGCTTCCCTGCGGGAGATAGTCTCTTTGCCAAAATCGCATTATCAACCTCAGTTAAGTTACAATTCAGTACCCTATCCTAAAGCTTGCTGTTAGGAGGGAATCTGCAGCTTGCAGTGAAAGCGCTTCCAGAGGGGAGTCTAATGAGGGCAAAGATTTGATGGTAGCAGCTTCCCTGTGGGAGATACTCTCTTTGCCAAAATCGCATTATTAGGCGAAAGTTACAATTCAGTACCCTATCCTAAAGCTTGCTGTTAGGAGGGAATCTGCAGCTTGCAGTGAAAGCGCTTCCAGAGGGGAGTCTAATGAGGGCAAATATTTGATGGTAGCAGCTTCCCTGCGGGAGATAGTCTCTTTGCCAAAATCGCATTATTAGGCGAAAGTAAGTTACAATTCAGTACCCTATCCTAAAGCTTGCTGTTAGGAGGGAATCTGCAGCTTGCAGTGAAAGCGCTTCCAGAGGGGAGTCTAACGAGGGCAAACATTTGATGGTAGCAGCTTCCCTGCGGGAGATAGTCTCTTTGCCATAATCGCATTCTTAGGCGAAAGTAAGTTTCAATTCAGTACCCTATCCTAAAGCTTGCTGTTAGGAGGGAATCTGCAGCTTGCAGTGAAAGCGCTTCCAGAGGGGAGTCTAATGAGGGCAAACATTTGATGGTAGCAGCTTCCCTGCGGGAGATAGTCTCTTTGCCAAAATCGCATTATTAGCCTCAGTTAAGTTACAATTCAGTACCCTATCCTAAAGCTTGCTGTTAGGAGGGAATCTGCAGCTTGCAGTGAAAGCGCTTCCAGAGGGGAGTCTAATGAGGGCAAACATTTGATGGTAGCAGCTTCCCTGCGGGAGATAGTCTCTTTGCCAAAATCGCATTATTAGGCGAAAGTAAGTTACAATTCAGTACCCTATCCTAAAGCTTGCTGTTAGGAGGGAATCTGCAGCTTGCAGTGAAAGCGCTTCCAGAGGGGAGTCTAACGAGGGCAAAGATTTGATGGTAGCAGCTTCCCTGCGGGAGACACTCTCTTTGCCAAAATCGCATTATTAGGCGAAAGTAAGTTACAATTCAGTACCCTATCCTAAAGCTTGCTGTTAGGAGGGAATCTGCAGCTTGCAGTGAAAGCGCTTCCAGAGGGGAGTCTAATGAGGGCAAACATTTGATGGTAGCAGCTTCCCTGCGGGAGATAGTCTCTTTGCCAAAATCGCATTATTAGCCTCAGTTAAGTTACAATTCAGTACCCTATCCTAAAGCTTGCTGTTAGGAGGGAATCTGCAGCTTGCAGTGAAAGCGCTTCCAGAGGGGAGTCTAATGAGGGCAAACATTTGATGGTAGCAGCTTCCCTGCGGGAGATACTCTCTTTGCCATAATCGCATTATTAGGCGAAAGTTACAATTCAGTACCCTATCCTAAAGCTTGCTGTTAGGAGGGAATCTGCAGCTTGCAGTGAAAGCGCTTCCAGAGGGGAGTCTAATGAGGGCAAACATTTGATGGTAGCAGCTTCCCTGCGGGAGATACTCTCTTTGCCATAATCGCATTCTTAGGCGAAAGTAAGTTACAATTCAGTACCCTATCCTACAGCTTGCTGTTAGGAGGGAATCTGCAGCTTGCAGTGAAAGCGCTTCCAGAGAGGAGTCTAATGAGGGCAAACATTTGATGGTAGCAGCTTCCCTGCGGGAGATACTCTCTTTGCCATAATCGCATTCTTAGGCGAAAGTAAGTTACAATTCAGTACCCTATCCTAAAGGTAGCTGTTAGGAGGGAATCTGCAGCTTGCAGTGAAAGCGCTTCCAGAGGGGAGTCTAACGAGGGCAAAGATTTGATGGTAGCAGCTTCCCTGCGGGAGATACTCTCTTTGCCATAATCGCATTATTAGGCGAAAGTAAGTTACAATTCAGTACCCTATCCTACAGCTTGCTGTTAGGAGGGAATCTGCAGCTTGCAGTGAAAGCGCTTCCAGAGGGGAGTCTAATGAGGGCAAACATTTGATGGTAGCAGCTTCCCTGCGGGAGATACTCTCTTTGCCAAAATCGCATTATTAGGCGAAAGTAAGTTACAATTCAGTACCCTATCCTACAGCTTGCTGTTAGGAGGGAATCTGCAGCTTGCAGTGAAAGCGCTTCCAGAGGGGAGTCTAATGAGGGCAAACATTTGATGGTAGCAGCTTCCCTGCGGGAGATACTCTCTTTGCCAAAATCGCCTTAGTAGCCGCAGTTGAGTTACAATTCTGTACACTGTCCTACAGCTTGCTGTTAGGAGGGAATCTGCAGCTTGCAGAGAAAGCGCTTCCAGAGGGGAGTCTAATGAGGGCAAACATTTGATGGTAGCAGCTTCCCTGCGGGAGATAGTCTCTTTGCCAAAATCGCATTATTAGGCGAAAGTAAGTTACAATTCAGTACCCAATCCTAAAGCTTGCTGTTAGGAGGGAATCTGCAGCTTGCAGTGAAAGCGCTTCCAGAGGGGAGTCTAACGAGGGCAAACATTTGATGGTAGCAGCTTCCCTGCGGGAGATAGTCTCTTTGCCAAAATCGCATTATTAGGCGAAAGTAAGTTACAATTCAGTACCCTATCCTAAAGCTTGCTGTTAGGAGGGAATCTGCAGCTTGCAGTGAAAGCGCTTCCAGAGGGGAGTCTAATGAGGGCAAACATTTGATGGTAGCAGCTTCCCTGCGGGAGATAGTCTCTTTGCCATAATCGCCTTAGTAGCCGCAGTTGAGTTACAATTCAGTACACTGTCCTACAGCTTGCTGTTAGGAGGGAATCTTCAGCTTGCAGAGAAAGCGCTTCCAGAGGGGAGTCTAACGAGGGCAAAGATTTGATGGTAGCAGCTTCCCTGCGGGAGATACACTCTTTGCCAAAATCGCATTATTAGGCGAAAGTAAGTTACAATTCAGTACTCTATCCTAAAGCTTGCTGTTAGGAGGGAATCTGCAGCTTGCAGTGAAAGCGCTTCCAGAGGGGAGTCTAATGAGGGCAAAGATTTGATGGTAGCAGCTTCCCTGCGGAAGATACTCTCTTTGCCAAAATCGCATTATTAGGCGAAAGATACAATTCAGTACCCTATCCTAAAGCTTGCTGTTAGGAGGGAATCTGCAGCTTGCAGTGAAAGCGCTTCCAGAGGGGAGTCTAATGAGGGCAAATATTTGATGGTAGCAGCTTCCCTGCGGGAGATAGTCTCTTTGCCAAAATCGCATTATTAGGCGAAAGTAAGTTACAATTCAGTACCCTATCCTAAAGCTTGCTGTTAGGAGGGAATCTGCAGCTTGCAGTGAAAGCGCTTCCAGAGGGGAGTCTAACGAGGGCAAACATTTGATGGTAGCAGCTTCCCTGCGGGAGATAGTCTCTTTGCCAAAATCGCTTTATTAGCCTCAGTTAAGTTACAATTCAGTACCCTATCCTAAAGCTTGCTGTTAGGAGGGAATCTGCAGCTTGCAGTGAAAGCGCTTCCAGAGGGGAGTCTAATGAGGGCAAACATTTGATGGTAGCAGCTTCCCTGCGGGAGATAGTCTCTTTGCCAAAATCGCATTATTAGGCGAAAGTAAGTTACAATTCAGTACCCTATCCTAAAGCTTGCTGTTAGGAGGGAATCTGCAGCTTGCAGTGAAAGCGCTTCCAGAGGGGAGTCTAATGAGGGCAAAGATTTGATGGTAGCAGCTTCCCTGCGGGAGATAGTCTCTTTGCCAAAATCGCATTATTAGGCGAAAGTAAGTTACAATTCAGTACCCTATCCTAAAGCTTGCTGTTAGGAGGGAATCTGCAGCTTGCAGTGAAAGCGCTTCCAGAGGGGAGTCTAATGAGGGCAAAGATTTGATGGTAGCAGCTTCCCTGCGGGAGATAGTCTCTTTGCCAAAATCGCATTATTAGGCGAAAGTAAGTTACAATTCAGTACCCTATCCTAAAGCTTGCTGTTAGGAGGGAATCTGCAGCTTGCAGTGAAAGCGCTTCCAGAGGGGAGTGTAATGAGGGCAAACATTTGATGGTAGCAGCTTCCCTGCGGGAGATAGTCTCTTTGCCAAAATCGCATTATTAGGCGAAAGTAAGTTACAATTCAGTACCCTATCCTAAAGCTTGCTGTTAGGAGGGAATCTGCAGCTTGCAGTGAAAGCGCTTCCAGAGGGGAGTCTAACGAGGGCAAAGATTTGATGGTAGCAGCTTCCCTGCGGGAGATACTCTCATTGCCAAAATCGCATTATTAGGCGAAAGTAAGTTACAATTCAGTACCCTATCCTAAAGCTTGCTGTTAGGAGGGAATCTGCAGCTTGCAGTGAAAGCGCTTCCAGAGGGGAGTCTAATGAGGGCAAACATTTGATGGTAGCAGCTTCCCTGCGGGAGATAGTCTCTTTGCCAAAATCGCATTATCAACCTCAGTTAAGTTACAATTCAGTACCCTATCCTAAAGCTTGCTGTTAGGAGGGAATCTGCAGCTTGCAGTGAAAGCGCTTCCAGAGGGGAGTCTAATGAGGGCAAACATTTGATGGTAGCAGCTTCCCTGCGGGAGATACTCTCATTGTCAAAATCGCATTATTAGGCGAAAGTAAGTTACAATTCAGTACCCTATCCTAAAGCTTGCTGTTAGGAGGGAATCTGCAGCTTGCAGTGAAAGCGCTTCCAGAGGGGAGTCTAATGAGGGCAAAGATTTGATGGTAGCAGCTTCCCTGCGGGAGATAGTCTCTTTGCCAAAATCGCATTATTAGCCTCAGTTAAGTTACAATTCAGTACCCTATCCTAAAGCTTGCTGTTAGGAGGGAATCTGCAGCTTGCAGTGAATGCGCTTCCAGAGGGGAGTCTAACGAGGGCAAAGATTTGATGGTAGCAGCTTCCCTGCGGGAGATAGTCTCTTTGCCAAAATCGCATTATTAGGCGAAAGTAAGTTACAATTCAGTACCCTATCCTAAAGCTTGCTGTTAGGAGGGAATCTGCAGCTTGCAGTGAAAGCGCTTCCAGAGGGGAGTCTAATGAGGGCAAACATTTGATGGTAGCAGCTTCCCTGCGGGAGATACTCTCTTTGCCAAAATCGCATTATTATGCGAAAGTAAGTTACAATTCAGTACCCTATCCTAAAGCTTGCTGTTAGGAGGGAATCTGCAGCTTGCAGTGAAAGCGCTTCCAGAGGGGAGTCTAATGAGGGCAAAGATTTGATGGTGGCAGCTTCCCTGCGGGAGATAGTCTCTTTGCCAAAATCGCATTATTATCCTCAGTTAAGTTACAATTCAGTACCCTATCCTAAAGCTTGCTGTTAGGAGGGAATCTGCAGCTTGCAGTGAAAGCGCTTCCAGAGGGGAGTCTAATGAGGGCAAACATTTGATGGTAGCAGCTTCCCTGCGGGAGATACTCTCATTGCCAAAATCGCATTATTAGGCGAAAGTAAGTTACAATTCAGTACCCTATCCTAAAGCTTGCTGTTAGGAGGGAATCTGCAGCTTGCAGTGAAAGCGCTTCCAGAGGGGAGTCTAATGAGGGCAAACATTTGATGGTAGCAGCTTCCCTGCGGGAGATACTCTCATTGCCAAAATCGCATTATTAGGCGAAAGTAAGTTACAATTCAGTACCCTATCCTAAAGCTTGCTGTTAGGAGGGAATCTGCAGCTTGCAGTGAAAGCGCTTCCAGAGGGGAGTCTAACGAGGGCAAACATTTGATGGTAGCAGCTTCCCTGCGGGAGATACTCTCTTAGCCAAAATCGCATTATTAGGCGAAAGTAAGTTACAATTCAGTACCCTATCCTAAAGCTTGCTGTTAGGAGGGAATCTGCAGCTTGCAGTGAAAGCGCTTCCAGAGGGGAGTCTAATGAGGGCAAAGATTTGATGGTAGCAGCTTCCCTGCGGGAGATAGTCTCTTTGCCAAAATCGCATTATCAACCTCAGTTAAGTTACAATTCAGTACCCTATCCTAAAGCTTGCTGTTAGGAGGGAATCTGCAGCTTGCAGTGAAAGCGCTTCCAGAGGGGAGTCTAATGAGGGCAAAGATTTGATGGTAGCAGCTTCCCTGCGGGAGATACTCTCTTTGCCAAAATCGCATTATTAGGCGAAAGTTACAATTCAGTACCCTATCCTAAAGCTTGCTGTTAGGAGGGAATCTGCAGCTTGCAGTGAAAGCGCTTCCAGAGGGGAGTCTAATGAGGGCAAAGATTTGATGGTAGCAGCTTCCCTGCGGGAGATAGTCTCTTTGCCAAAATCGCATTATTAGCCTCAGTTAAGTTACAATTCAGTACCCTATCCTAAAGCTTGCTGTTAGGAGGGAATCTGCAGCTTGCAGTGAATGCGCTTCCAGAGGGGAGTCTAACGAGGGCAAAGATTTGATGGTAGCAGCTTCCCTGCGGGAGATAGTCTCTTTGCCAAAATCGCATTATTAGGCGAAAGTAAGTTACAATTCAGTACCCTATCCTAAAGCTTGCTGTTAGGAGGGAATCTGCAGCTTGCAGTGAAAGCGCTTCCAGAGGGGAGTCTAATGAGGGCAAACATTTGATGGTAGCAGCTTCCCTGCGGGAGATACTCTCTTTGCCAAAATCGCATTATTATGCGAAAGTAAGTTACAATTCAGTACCCTATCCTAAAGCTTGCTGTTAGGAGGGAATCTGCAGCTTGCAGTGAAAGCGCTTCCAGAGGGGAGTCTAATGAGGGCAAAGATTTGATGGTGGCAGCTTCCCTGCGGGAGATAGTCTCTTTGCCAAAATCGCATTATTATCCTCAGTTAAGTTACAATTCAGTACCCTATCCTAAAGCTTGCTGTTAGGAGGGAATCTGCAGCTTGCAGTGAAAGCGCTTCCAGAGGGGAGTCTAATGAGGGCAAACATTTGATGGTAGCAGCTTCCCTGCGGGAGATACTCTCATTGCCAAAATCGCATTATTAGGCGAAAGTAAGTTACAATTCAGTACCCTATCCTAAAGCTTGCTGTTAGGAGGGAATCTGCAGCTTGCAGTGAAAGCGCTTCCAGAGGGGAGTCTAATGAGGGCAAACATTTGATGGTAGCAGCTTCCCTGCGGGAGATACTCTCATTGCCAAAATCGCATTATTAGGCGAAAGTAAGTTACAATTCAGTACCCTATCCTAAAGCTTGCTGTTAGGAGGGAATCTGCAGCTTGCAGTGAAAGCGCTTCCAGAGGGGAGTCTAACGAGGGCAAAGATTTGATGGTAGCAGCTTCCCTGCGGGAGATACTCTCTTTGCCAAAATCGCATTATTAGGCGAAAGTAAGTTACAATTCAGTACCCTATCCTAAAGCTTGCTGTTAGGAGGGAATCTGCAGCTTGCAGTGAAAGCGCTTCCAGAGGGGAGTCTAATGAGGGCAAAGATTTGATGGTAGCAGCTTCCCTGCGGGAGATAGTCTCTTTGCCAAAATCGCATTATCAACCTCAGTTAAGTTACAATTCAGTACCCTATCCTAAAGCTTGCTGTTAGGAGGGAATCTGCAGCTTGCAGTGAAAGCGCTTCCAGAGGGGAGTCTAATGAGGGCAAAGATTTGATGGTAGCAGCTTCCCTGCGGGAGATACTCTCTTTGCCAAAATCGCATTATTAGGCGAAAGTTACAATTCAGTACCCTATCCTAAAGCTTGCTGTTAGGAGGGAATCTGCAGCTTGCAGTGAAAGCGCTTCCAGAGGGGAGTCTAATGAGGGCAAATATTTGATGGTAGCAGCTTCCCTGCGGGAGATAGTCTCTTTGCCAAAATCGCATTATTAGGCGAAAGTAAGTTACAATTCAGTACCCTATCCTAAAGCTTGCTGTTAGGAGGGAATCTGCAGCTTGCAGTGAAAGCGCTTCCAGAGGGGAGTCTAACGAGGGCAAACATTTGATGGTAGCAGCTTCCCTGCGGGAGATAGTCTCTTTGCCATAATCGCATTCTTAGGCGAAAGTAAGTTACAATTCAGTACCCTATCCTAAAGCTTGCTGTTAGGAGGGAATCTGCAGCTTGCAGTGAAAGCGCTTCCAGAGGGGAGTCTAATGAGGGCAAACATTTGATGGTAGCAGCTTCCCTGCGGGAGATAGTCTCTTTGCCAAAATCGCATTATTAGCCTCAGTTAAGTTACAATTCAGTACCCTATCCTAAAGCTTGCTGTTAGGAGGGAATCTGCAGCTTGCAGTGAAAGCGCTTCCAGAGGGGAGTCTAATGAGGGCAAAGATTTGATGGTAGCAGCTTCCCTGCGGGAGATAGTCTCTTTGCCAAAATCGCATTATTAGGCGAAAGTAAGTTACAATTCAGTACCCTATCCTAAAGCTTGCTGTTAGGAGGGAATCTGCAGCTTGCAGTGAAAGCGCTTCCAGAGGGGAGTCTAATGAGGGCAAAGATTTGATGGTAGCAGCTTCCCTGCGGGAGATAGTCTCTTTGCCAAAATCGCATTATTAGGCGAAAGTAAGTTACAATTCAGTACCCTATCCTAAAGCTTGCTGTTAGGAGGGAATCTGCAGCTTGCAGTGAAAGCGCTTCCAGAGGGGAGTCTAACGAGGGCAAAGATTTGATGGTAGCAGCTTCCCTGCGGGAGACACTCTCTTTGCCAAAATCGCATTATTAGGCGAAAGTAAGTTACAATTCAGTACCCTATCCTAAAGCTTGCTGTTAGGAGGGAATCTGCAGCTTGCAGTGAAAGCGCTTCCAGAGGGGAGTCTAATGAGGGCAAACATTTGATGGTAGCAGCTTCCCTGCGGGAGATAGTCTCTTTGCCAAAATCGCATTATTAGCCTCAGTTAAGTTACAATTCAGTACCCTATCCTAAAGCTTGCTGTTAGGAGGGAATCTGCAGCTTGCAGTGAAAGCGCTTCCAGAGGGGAGTCTAATGAGGGCAAACATTTGATGGTAGCAGCTTCCCTGCGGGAGATACTCTCTTTGCCATAATCGCATTATTAGGCGAAAGTTACAATTCAGTACCCTATCCTAAAGCTTGCTGTTAGGAGGGAATCTGCAGCTTGCAGTGAAAGCGCTTCCAGAGGGGAGTCTAATGAGGGCAAACATTTGATGGTAGCAGCTTCCCTGCGGGAGATACTCTCTTTGCCATAATCGCATTCTTAGGCGAAAGTAAGTTACAATTCAGTACCCTATCCTACAGCTTGCTGTTAGGAGGGAATCTGCAGCTTGCAGTGAAAGCGCTTCCAGAGGGGAGTCTAATGAGGGCAAACATTTGATGGTAGCAGCTTCCCTGCGGGAGATACTCTCTTTGCCATAATCGCATTCTTAGGCGAAAGTAAGTTACAATTCAGTACCCTATCCTACAGCTTGCTGTTAGGAGGGAATCTGCAGCTTGCAGTGAAAGCGCTTCCAGAGGGGAGTCTAATGAGGGCAAACATTTGATGGTAGCAGCTTCCCTGCGGGAGATACTCTCTTTGCCATAATCGCATTCTTAGGCGAAAGTAAGTTACAATTCAGTACCCTATCCTAAAGGTAGCTGTTAGGATAGAATCTGCAGCTTGCAGTGAAAGCGCTTCCAGAGGGGAGTCTAACGAGGGCAAAGATTTGATGGTAGCAGCTTCCCTGCGGGAGATACTCTCTTTGCCATAATCGCATTATTAGGCGAAAGTAAGTTACAATTCAGTACCCTATCCTACAGCTTGCTGTTAGGAGGGAATCTGCAGCTTGCAGTGAAAGCGCTTCCAGAGGGGAGTCTAATGAGGGCAAACATTTGATGGTAGCAGCTTCCCTGCGGGAGATACTCTCTTTGCCAAAATCGCATTATTAGGCGAAAGTAAGTTACAATTCAGTACCCTATCCTACAGCTTGCTGTTAGGAGGGAATCTGCAGCTTGCAGTGAAAGCGCTTCCATAGGGGAGTCTAATGAGGGCAAACATTTGATGGTAGCAGCTTCCCTGCGGGAGATACTCTCTTTGCCAAAATCGCCTTAGTAGCCGCAGTTGAGTTACAATTCAGTACACTGTCCTACAGCTTGCTGTTAGGAGGGAATCTGCAGCTTGCAGAGAAAGCGCTTCCAGAGGGGAGTCTAATGAGGGCAAACATTTGATGGTAGCAGCTTCCCTGCGGGAGATAGTCTCTTTGCCAAAATCGCATTATTAGGCGAAAGTAAGTTACAATTCAGTACCCAATCCTAAAGCTTGCTGTTAGGAGGGAATCTGCAGCTTGCAGTGAAAGCGCTTCCAGAGGGGAGTCTAACGAGGGCAAACATTTGATGGTAGCAGCTTCCCTGCGGGAGATAGTCTCTTTGCCAAAATCGCATTATTAGGCGAAAGTAAGTTACAATTCAGTACCCTATCCTAAAGCTTGCTGTTAGGAGGGAATCTGCAGCTTGCAGTGAAAGCGCTTCCAGAGGGGAGTCTAATGAGGGCAAACATTTGATGGTAGCAGCTTCCCTGCGGGAGATAGTCTCTTTGCCATAATCGCCTTAGTAGCCGCAGTTGAGTTACAATTCAGTACACTGTCCTACAGCTTGCTGTTAGGAGGGAATCTTCAGCTTGCAGAGAAAGCGCTTCCAGAGGGGAGTCTAACGAGGGCAAAGATTTGATGGTAGCAGCTTCCCTGCGGGAGATACACTCTTTGCCAAAATCGCATTATTAGGCGAAAGTAAGTTACAATTCAGTACCCTATCCTAAAGCTTGCTGTTAGGAGGGAATCTGCAGCTTGCAGTGAAAGCGCTTCCAGAGGGGAGTCTAATGAGGGCAAACATTTGATGGTAGCAGCTTCCCTGCGGGAGATAGTCTCTTTGCCAAAATCGCATTATTAGGCGAAAGTAAGTTACAATTCAGTACCCTATCCTAAAGCTTGCTGTTAGGAGGGAATCAGTAGCTTGCAGTGAAAGCGCTTCCAGAGGGGAGTCTAATGAGGGCAAACATTTGATTGTAGCAGCTTCCCTGCGGGAGATAGTCTCTTTGCCAAAATCGCATTATTAGCCTCAGTTAAGTTACAATTCAGTACCCTATCCTAAAGCTTGCTGTTAGGAGGGAATCTGCAGCTTGCAGTGAAAGCGCTTCCAGAGGGGAGTCTAATGAGGGCAAACATTTGATGGTAGCAGCTTCCCTGCGGGAGATACTCTCTTTGCCAAAATCGCATTAATAGGCGAACGTAAGTTACAATTCAGTATCCTATCCTAAAGCTTGCTGTTAGGAGGGAATCTGCAGCTTGAAGTGAATGCGCTTCCAGAGGGGAGGCTAACGAGGGCAAAGATTTGATGGTAGCAGCTTCCCTGCGGGAGATAGTCTCTTTGCCAAAATCGCATTATTAGCCTCAGTTAAGTTACAATTCAGTACCCTATCCTAAAGTTTGCTGTTAGGAGGGAATCTGCAGCTTGCAGTGAAAGCGCTTCCAGAGGGGAGTCTAACGAGGGCAAAGATTTGATGGTAGCAGCTTCCCTGCGGGAGATACACTCTTTGCCAAAATCGCCTTATTAGGCGAAAGTAAGTTACAATTCAGTACCCTATCCTAAAGCTTGCTGTTAGGAGGGAATCTGCAGCTTGCAGTGAAAGCGCTTCCAGAGGGGAGTCTAACGAGGGCAAAGATTTGATGGTAGCAGCTTCCCTGCGGGAGATAGTCTCTTTGCCAAAATCGCATTATTAGGCGAAAGTAAGTTACAATTCAGTACCCTATCCTAAAGCTTGCTGTTAGGAGGGAATCTGCAGCTTGCAGTGAAAGCGCTTCCAGAGGGGAGTCTAATGAGGGCAAACATTTGATGGTAGCAGCTTCCCTGCGGGAGATAGTCTCTTTGCCAAAATCGCATTATTAGCCTCAGTTAAGTTACAATTCAGTACCCTATCCTACAGCTTGCTGTTAGGAGGGAATCTGCAGCTTGCAGTGGAAGCGCTTCCAGAGGGGAGTCTAATGAGGGCAAACATTTGATGGTAGCAGCTTCCCTGCGGGAGATACTCTCTTTGCCAAAATCGCATTATTATGCGAAAGTAAGTTACAATTCAGTACCCTATCCTAAAGCTTGCTGTTAGGAGGGAATCTGCAGCTTGCAGTGAAAGCGCTTCCAGAGGGGAGTCTAATGAGGGCAAACATTTGATGGTAGCAGCTTCCCTGCGGGAGATAGTCTCTTTGCCAAAATCGCATTATTAGGCGAAAGTAAGTTACAATTCAGTACCCTATCCTAAAGCTTGCTGTTAGGAGGGAATCTGCAGCTTGCAGTGAAAGCGCTTCCAGATGGGAGTCTAATGAGGGCAAAGATTTGATGGTAGCAGCTTCCCTGCGGGAGATACTCTCTTTGCCAAAATCGCATTATTAGGCGAAAGTAAGTTACAATTCAGTACCCTATCCTAAAGCTTGCTGTTAGGAGGGAATCTGCAGCTTGCAGTGAAAGCGCTTCCAGAGGGGAGTCTAATGAGGGCAAACGTTTGATGGTAGCAGTTTCCCTGCGGGAGATAGTCTCTTTGCCAAAATCGCATTATTAGGCGAAAGTAAGTTACAATTCAGTACCCTATCCTAAAGCTTGCTGTTAGGAGGGAATCTGCAGCTTGCAGTGAAAGCGCTTCCAGAGGGGAGTCTAACGAGGGCAAAGATTTGATGGTAGCAGCTTCCCTGCGGGAGATACTCTCTTTGCCAAAATCGCCTTATTAGGCGAAAGTAAGTTACAATTCAGTACCCTATCCTAAAGGTTGCTGTTAGGAGGGAATCTGCAGCTTGCAGTGAAAGCGCTTCCAGAGGGTAGTCTAACGAGGGCAAACATTTGATGGTAACAGCTTCCCTGCGGGAGATAGTCTCTTTGCCAAAATCGCCTTATTAGGCGAAAGTAAGTTACAATTCAGTACCCTATCCTAAAGCTTGCTGTTAGGAGGGAATCTGCAGCTTGCAGTGAAAGCGCTTCCAGAGGGGAGTCTAATGAGGGCAAACATTTGATGATAGCAGCTTCCCTGCGGGAGATAGTCTCTTTGCCATAATCGCCTTAGTAGCAGCAGTTGAGTTACAATTCAGTACACTGTCCTACAGCTTGCTGTTAGGAGGGAATCTGCAGCTTGCAGTGAAAGCGCTTCCAGAGGGGAGTGTAATGAGGGAAAACTTTTGATGGTAGCAGCTTCCCTGCGGGAGATACTCTCATTGCCAAAATCGCATTATTAGGCGAAAGTAAGTTACAATTCAGTACCCTATCCTAAAGCTTGCTGTTAGGAGGGAATCTGCAGCTTGCAGTGAAAGCGCTTCCAGAGGGGAGTCTATCGAGGGCAAAGATTTGATGGTAGCAGCTTCCCTGCGGGAGATAGTCTCTTTGCCAAAATCGCATTATTAGGCGAAAGTAAGTTACAATTCAGTACCCTATCCTAAAGCTTGCTGTTAGGAGGGAATCTGCAGCTTGCAGTGAAAGCGCTTCCAGAGGGGAGTCTGACGAGGGCAAAGATTTGATGGTAGCACCTTCCCTGCGGGAGATAGTCTCTTTGCCAAAATCGCATTATTAGGCGAAAGTAAGTTACAATTCAGTACCCTATCCTAAAGCTTGCTGTTAGGAGGGAATCTGCAGCTTGCAGTGAAAGCGCTTCCAGAGGGGAGTCTAAATAGGGCAAAGATTTGATGGTAGCAGCTTCCCTGCGGGAGATACTCTCTTTGCCATAATCGCATTATTAGGCGAAAGTAAGTTACAATTCAGTACCCTATCCTAAAGCTTGCTGTTAGGAGGGAATCTGCAGCTTGCAGTGAAAGCGCTTCCAGAGGGGAGTCTAATGAGGGCAAACATTTGATGGTAGCAGCTTCCCTGCGGGAGATAGTATCTTTGCCAAAATCGCTTTATTAGCCTCAGTTAAGTTACAATTCAGTACCCTATCCTAAAGCTTGCTGTTAGGAGGGAATCTGCAGCTTGCAGTGAAAGCGCTTCCAGAGGGGAGTCTAACGAGGGCAAAGATTTGATGATAGCAGCTTCCCTGCGGGAGATACTCTCTTTGCCAAAATCGCATTATTAGGCGAAAGTAAGTTACAATTCAGTACCCTATCCTAAAGCTTGCTGTTAGGAGGGAATCTGCAGCTTGCAGTGAAAGCGCTTCCAGAGGGGAGTCTAATGAGGGCAAACATTTGATGGTAGCAGCTTCCCTGCGGGAGATACTCTCTTTGCCATAATCGCCTTAGTAGCCGCAGTTGAGTTACAATTCAGTACCCTATCCTAAAGCTTGCTGTTAGGAGGGAATCTGCAGCTTGCAGTGAAAGCGCTTCCAGAGGGGAGTCTAATGAGGGCAAACATTTGATGGTAGCAGCTTCCCTGCGGGAGATACTCTCTTTGCCAAAATCGCATTATTAGGCGAAAGTAAGTTACAATTCAGTACCCTATCCTAAAGCTTGCTGTTAGGAGGGAATCTGCAGCTTGCAGTGAAAGCGCTTCCAGAGGGGAGTCTAATGAGGGCAAACATTTGATGGTAGCAGCTTCCCTGCGGGAGATACTCTCTTTGCCAAAATCGCCTTATTAGGCGAAAGTAAGTTACAATTCAGTACCCTATCCTAAAGCTTGCTGTTAGGAGGGAATCTGCAGCTTGCAGTGAAAGCGCTTCCAGAGGGGATTCTAATGAGGGCAAACATTTGATGGCAGCAGCTTCCCTGCGGGAGATAGTCTCTTTGCCAAAATCGCATTATTAGGCGAAAGGAAGTTACAATTCAGTACCCTATCCTAAAGCTTGCTGTTAGGAGGGAATCTGCAGCTTGCAGTGAAAGCGCTTCCAGAGGGGAGGCTAATGAGGGCAAACATTTGATGATAGCAGCTTCCCTGCGGGAGATATTCTTTTTGCAATAATCGCCTTAGTAGCCGTAGTTGAGTTTCAATTCAGTACACTGTCCTACAGCTTGCTGTTAGGAGGGAATCTGCAGCTTGCAGAGAAAGCGCTTCCAGAGGGGAGTCTAATGAGGGCAAACATTTGATGGTAGCAGCTTCCCTGCGGGAGATAGTCTCTTTGCCAAAATCGCATTATTAGGCGAAAGTAAGTTAAAATTCAGTACCCTATCCTAAAGCTTGCTTTTAGGAGGGAATCTGCAGCTTGCAGTGAAAGTGCTTCCAGAGGGGAGTCTAATGAGGGCAAACATTTGATGGTAGCAGCTTCCCTGCGGGAGATACTCTCTTTGCCAAAATCGCATTATTAGGCGAAAGTAAGTTACAATTCAGTACCCTATCCTAAAGCTTGCTGTTAGGAGGGAATCTGCAGCTTGCAGTGAAAGCGCTTCCAAACGGGATTCTAATGAGGGTAAACATTTGATGGTAGCAGCTTCCCTGCGGGAGATAGTCTCTTTGCCAAAATCGCATTATTAGGCGAAAGTAAGTTACAATTCAGTAACCTATCCTAAAGCTTGCTGTTAGGAGGGAATCTGCAGCTTGCAGTGAAAGCGCTTCCAGAGGGGAGTCTAATGAGGGCAAACATTTGATGATAGCAGCTTCCCTGCGGGAGATACTCTCTTTGCCATAATCGCCTTAGTAGCCGCAGTTGAGTTACAATTCAGTACACTGTCCTACAGCTTGCTGTTAGGAGGGAATCTGCAGCTTGCAGAGAAAGCGCTTCCAGAGGGGAGTCTAATGAGGGCAAACATTTGATGGTAGCAGCTTCCCTGCGGGAGATAGTCTCTTTGCCAAAATCGCATTATTAGGCGAAAGTAAGTTACAATTCAGTACCCTATCCTAAAGCTTGCTGTTAGGAGGGAATCTGCAGCTTGCAGTGAAAGCGCTTCCAGAGGGGAGTCTAATGAGGGCAAACATTTGATGGTAGCAGCTTCCCTGCGGGAGATACTCTCTTTGCCAAAATCGCATTATTAGGCGAAAGTAAGTTACAATTCAGTACCCTATCCTAAAGCTTGCTGTTAGGAGGGAATCTGCAGCTTGCAGTGAAAGCGCTTCCAGAGGGGAGTCTAATGAGGGCAAACATTTGATGGTAGCAGCTTCCCTGCGGGAGATAGTCTCTTTGCCAAAATCGCATTATTAGGCGAAAGTAAGTTACAATTCAGTACCCTATCCTAAAGCTTGCTGTTAGGAGGGAATCTGCAGCTTGCAGTGAAAGCGCTTCCAGAGGGGAGTCTAATGAGGGCAAACATTTGATGGTAGCAGCTTCCCTGCGGGAGATAGTCTCTTTGCCAAAATCGCATTATTAGCCTCAGTTAAGTTACAATTCAGTACCCTATCCTAAAGCTTGCTGTTAGGAGGGAATCTGCAGCTTGCAGTGAAAGCGCTTCCAGAGGGGAGTCTAATGAGGGCAAACATTTGATCGTAGCAGCTTCCCTGCGGGAGATAGTCTCTTTGCCAAAATCGCATTATTAGGCGAAAGTAAGTTACAATTCAGTACCCTATCCTAAAGCTTGCTGTTAGGAGGGAATCTGCAGCTTGCAGTGAAAGCGCTTCCAGAGGGGAGTCTAATGAGGGCAAACATTTGATGGTAGCAGCTTCCCTGCGGGAGATAGTCTCTTTGCCAAAATCGCATTATTAGCCTCAGTTAAGTTACAATTCAGTACCCTATCCTAAAGCTTGCTGTTAGGAGGGAATCTGCAGCTTGCAGTGAAAGCGCTTCCAGAGGGGAGTCTATCGAGGGCAAACATTTGATGGTAGCAGCTTCCCTGCGGGAGATACTCTCATTGCCAAAATCGCATTATTAGGCGAAAGTAAGTTACAATTCAGTACCCTATCCTAAAGCTTGCTGTTAGGAGGGAATCTGCAGCTTGCAGTGAAAGCGCTTCCAGAGGGGAGTCTAACGAGGGCAAAGATTTGATGGTAGCAGCTTCCCTGCGGGAGATAGTCTCTTTGCCAAAATCGCATTATTAGGCGAAAGTAAGTTACAATTCAGTACCCTATCCTAAAGCTTGCTGTTAGGAGGGAATCTGCAGCTTGCAGTGAAAGCGCTTCCAGAGGGGAGTCTAACGAGGGCAAACATTTGATGGTAGCAGCTTCCCTGCGGGAGATACTCTCTTTGCCAAAATCGCATTATTAGGCGAAAGTAAGTTACAATTCAGTACCCTATCCTAAAGCTTGCTGTTAGGAGGGAATCTGCAGCTTGCAGTGAAAGCGCTTCCAGAGGGGAGTCTAACGAGGGCAAAGATTTGATGGTAGCAGCTTCCCTGCGGGAGATACACTCTTTGCCAAAATCGCCTTATTAGGCGAAAGTAAGTTACAATTCAGTACCCTATCCTAAAGCTTGCTGTTAGGAGGGAATCTGCAGCTTGCAGTGAAAGCGCTTCCAGAGGGGAGTCTAACGAGGGCAAAGATTTGATGGTAGCAGCTTCCCTGCGGGAGATAGTCTCTTTGCCAAAATCGCATTATTAGGCGAAAGTAAGTTACAATTCAGTACCCTATCCTAAAGCTTGCTGTTAGGAGGGAATCTGCAGCTTGCAGTGAAAGCGCTTCCAGAGGGGAGTCTAATGAGGGCAAACATTTGATGGTAGCAGCTTCCCTGCGGGAGATAGTCTCTTTGCCAAAATCGCATTATTAGCCTCAGTTAAGTTACAATTCAGTACCCTATCCTACAGCTTGCTGTTAGGAGGGAATCTGCAGCTTGCAGTGGAAGCGCTTCCAGAGGGGAGTCTAATGAGGGCAAACATTTGATGGTAGCAGCTTCCCTGCGGGAGATACTCTCTTTGCCAAAATCGCATTATTATGCGAAAGTAAGTTACAATTCAGTACCCTATCCTAAAGCTTGCTGTTAGGAGGGAATCTGCAGCTTGCAGTGAAAGCGCTTCCAGAGGGGAGTCTAATGAGGGCAAACATTTGATGGTAGCAGCTTCCCTGCGGGAGATAGTCTCTTTGCCAAAATCGCATTATTAGGCGAAAGTAAGTTACAATTCAGTACCCTATCCTAAAGCTTGCTGTTAGGAGGGAATCTGCAGCTTGCAGTGAAAGCGCTTCCAGATGGGAGTCTAATGAGGGCAAACATTTGATGGTAGCAGCTTCCCTGCGGGAGATACTCTCTTTGCCAAAATCGCATTATTAGGCGAAAGTAAGTTAAAATTCAGTACCCTATCCTAAAGCTTGCTGTTAGGAGGGAATCTGCAGCTTGCAGTGAAAGCGCTTCCAGAGGGGAGTCTAATGAGGGCAAACGTTTGATGGTAGCAGTTTCCCTGCGGGAGATAGTCTCTTTGCCAAAATCGCATTATTAGGCGAAAGTAAGTTACAATTCAGTACCCTATCCTAAAGCTTGCTGTTAGGAGGGAATCTGCAGCTTGCAGTGAAAGCGCTTCCAGAGGGGAGTCTAACGAGGGCAAAGATTTGATGGTAGCAGCTTCCCTGCGGGAGATACTCTCTTTGCCAAAATCGCCTTATTAGGCGAAAGTAAGTTACAATTCAGTACCCTATCCTAAAGGTTGCTGTTAGGAGGGAATCTGCAGCTTGCAGTGAAAGCGCTTCCAGAGGGTAGTCTAACGAGGGCAAACATTTGATGGTAACAGCTTCCCTGCGGGAGATACTCTCTTTGCCAAAATCGCATTATTAGGCGAAAGTAAGTTACAATTCAGTACCCTATCCTAAAGCTTGCTGTTAGGAGGGAATCTGCAGCTTGCAGTGAAAGCGCTTCCAGAGGGGAGTCTAATGAGGGCAAACATTTGATGATAGCAGCTTCCCTGCGGGAGATAGTCTCTTTGCCATAATCGCCTTAGTAGCAGCAGTTGAGTTACAATTCAGTACACTGTCCTACAGCTTGCTGTTAGGAGGGAATCTGCAGCTTGCAGAGAAAGCGCTTCTAGAGGGGAGTCTAATGAGGGCAAACATTTGATGGTAGCAGCTTCCCTGCGGGAGATAGTCTCTTTGCCAAAATCGCCTTATTAGGCGAAAGTAAGTTACAATTCAGTACCCTATCCTAAAGCTTGCTGTTAGGAGGGAATCTGCAGCTTGCAGTGAAAGCGCTTCCAGAGGGGAGTGTAATGAGGGAAAACTTTTGATGGTAGCAGCTTCCCTGCGGGAGATACTCTCATTGCCAAAATCGCATTATTAGGCGAAAGTAAGTTACAATTCAGTACCCTATCCTAAAGCTTGCTGTTAGGAGGGAATCTGCAGCTTGCAGTGAAAGCGCTTCCAGAGGGGAGTCTATCGAGGGCAAAGATTTGATGGTAGCAGCTTCCCTGCGGGAGATAGTCTCTTTGCCAAAATCGCATTATTAGGCGAAAGTAAGTTACAATTCAGTACCCTATCCTAAAGCTTGCTGTTAGGAGGGAATCTGCAGCTTGCAGTGAAAGCGCTTCCAGAGGGGAGTCTAATGAGGGCAAAGATTTGATGGTAGCAGCTTCCCTGCGGGAGATACTCTCTTTGCCAAAATCGCATTATTAGGCGAAAGTAAGTTACAATTCAGTACCCTATCCTAAAGGTTGCTGTTAGGAGGGAATCTGCAGCTTGCAGTGAAAGCGCTTCCAAACGGGATTCTAATGAGGGTAAACATTTGATGGTAGCAGCTTCCCTGCGGGAGATAGTCTCTTTGCCAAAATCGCATTATTAGGCGAAAGTAAGTTACAATTCAGTAACCTATCCTAAAGCTTGCTGTTAGGAGGGAATCTGCAGCTTGCAGTGAAAGCGCTTCCAGAGGGGAGTCTAATGAGGGCAAACATTTGATGATAGCAGCTTCCCTGCGGGAGATACTCTCTTTGCCATAATCGCCTTAGTAGCCGCAGTTGAGTTACAATTCAGTACACTGTCCTACAGCTTGCTGTTAGGAGGGAATCTGCAGCTTGCAGAGAAAGCGCTTCCAGAGGGGAGTCTAATGAGGGCAAACATTTGATGGTAGCAGCTTCCCTGCGGGAGATAGTCTCTTTGCCAAAATCGCATTATTAGGCGAAAGTAAGTTACAATTCAGTACCCTATCCTAAAGCTTGCTGTTAGGAGGGAATCTGCAGCTTGCAGTGAAAGCGCTTCCAGAGGGGAGTCTAATGAGGGCAAAGATTTGATGGTAGCAGCTTCCCTGCGGGAGATACTCTCTTTGCCAAAATCGCATTATTAGGCGAAAGTAAGTTACAATTCAGTACCCTATCCTAAAGCTTGCTGTTAGGAGGGAATCTGCAGCTTGCAGTGAAAGCGCTTCCAGAGGGGAGTCTAATGAGGGCAAACATTTGATGGTAGCAGCTTCCCTGCGGGAGATAGTCTCTTTGCCAAAATCGCATTATTAGGCGAAAGTAAGTTACAATTCAGTACCCTATCCTAAAGCTTGCTGTTAGGAGGGAATCTGCAGCTTGCAGTGAAAGCGCTTCCAGAGGGGAGTCTAATGAGGGCAAACATTTGATGGTAGCAGCTTCCCTGCGGGAGATAGTCTCTTTGACAAAATCGCATTATTAGCCTCAGTTAAGTTACAATTCAGTACCCTATCCTAAAGCTTGCTGTTAGGAGGGAATCTGCAGCTTGCAGTGAAAGCGCTTCCAGAGGGGAGTCTAATGAGGGCAAACATTTGATCGTAGCAGCTTCCCTGCGGGAGATAGTCTCTTTGCCAAAATCGCATTATTAGGCGAAAGTAAGTTACAATTCAGTACCCTATCCTAAAGCTTGCTGTTAGGAGGGAATCTGCAGCTTGCAGTGAAAGCGCTTCCAGAGGGGAGTCTAATGAGGGCAAACATTTGATGGTAGCAGCTTCCCTGCGGGAGATAGTCTCTTTGCCAAAATCGCATTATTAGCCTCAGTTAAGTTACAATTCAGTACCCTATCCTAAAGCTTGCTGTTAGGAGGGAATCTGCAGCTTGCAGTGAAAGCGCTTCCAGAGGGGAGTCTATCGAGGGCAAACATTTGATGGTAGCAGCTTCCCTGCGGGAGATACTCTCATTGCCAAAATCGCATTATTAGGCGAAAGTAAGTTACAATTCAGTACCATATCCTAAAGCTTGCTGTTAGGAGGGAATCTGCAGCTTGCAGTGAAAGCGCTTCCAGAGGGGAGTCTAACTAGGGCAAAGATTTGATGGTAGCAGCTTCCCTGCGGGAGATAGTCTCTTTGCCAAAATCGCATTATTAGGCAAAAGTAAGTTACAATTCAGTACCCTATCCTAAAGCTTGCTGTTAGGAGGGAATCTGCAGCTTGCAGTGAAAGCGCTTCCAGAGGGGAGTCTAACGAGGGCAAACATTTGATGGTAGCAGCTTCCCTGCGGGAGATACTCTCTTTGCCAAAATCGCATTATTAGGCGAAAGTAAGTTACAATTCAGTACCCTATCCTAAAGCTTGCTGTTAGGAGGGAATCTGCAGCTTGCAGTGAAAGCGCTTCCAGAGGGGAGTCTAACGAGGGCAAAGATTTGATGGTAGCAGCTTCCCTGCGGGAGATACACTCTTTGCCAAAATCGCCTTATTAGGCGAAAGTAAGTTACAATTCAGTACCCTATCCTAAAGCTTGCTGTTAGGAGGGAATCTGCAGCTTGCAGTGAAAGCGCTTCCAGAGGGGAGTCTAACGAGGGCAAAGATTTGATGGTAGCAGCTTCCCTGCGGGAGATAGTCTCTTTGCCAAAATCGCATTATTAGGCGAAAGTAAGTTACAATTCAGTACCCTATCCTAAAGCTTGCTGTTAGGAGGGAATCTGCAGCTTGCAGTGAAAGCGCTTCCAGAGGGGAGTCTAATGAGGGCAAACATTTGATGGTAGCAGCTTCCCTGCGGGAGATAGTCTCTTTGCCAAAATCGCATTATTAGCCTCAGTTAAGTTACAATTCAGTACCCTATCCTACAGCTTGCTGTTAGGAGGGAATCTGCAGCTTGCAGTGGAAGCGCTTCCAGAGGGGAGTCTAATGAGGGCAAACATTTGATGGTAGCAGCTTCCCTGCGGGAGATACTCTCTTTGCCAAAATCGCATTATTATGCGAAAGTAAGTTACAATTCAGTACCCTATCCTAAAGCTTGCTGTTAGGAGGGAATCTGCAGCTTGCAGTGAAAGCGCTTCCAGAGGGGAGTCTAATGAGGGCAAACATTTGATGGTAGCAGCTTCCCTGCGGGAGATAGTCTCTTTGCCAAAATCGCATTATTAGGCGAAAGTAAGTTACAATTCAGTACCCTATCCTAAAGCTTGCTGTTAGGAGGGAATCTGCAGCTTGCAGTGAAAGCGCTTCCAGATGGGAGTCTAATGAGGGCAAACATTTGATGGTAGCAGCTTCCCTGCGGGAGATACTCTCTTTGCCAAAATCGCATTATTAGGCGAAAGTAAGTTACAATTCAGTACCCTATCCTAAAGCTTGCTGTTAGGAGGGAATCTGCAGCTTGCAGTGAAAGCGCTTCCAGAGGGTAGTCTAACGAGGGCAAACATTTGATGGTAACAGCTTCCCTGCGGGAGATACTCTCTTTGCCAAAATCGCATTATTAGGCGAAAGTAAGTTACAATTCAGTACCCTATCCTAAAGCTTGCTGTTAGGAGGGAATCTGCAGCTTGCAGTGAAAGCGCTTCCAGAGGGGAGTCTAATGAGGGCAAACATTTGATGATAGCAGCTTCCCTGCGGGAGATAGTCTCTTTGCCATAATCGCCTTAGTAGCAGCAGTTGAGTTACAATTCAGTACACTGTCCTACAGCTTGCTGTTAGGAGGGAATCTGCAGCTTGCAGAGAAAGCGCTTCTAGAGGGGAGTCTAATGAGGGCAAACATTTGATGGTAGCAGCTTCCCTGCGGGAGATAGTCTCTTTGCCAAAATCGCCTTATTAGGCGAAAGTAAGTTACAATTCAGTACCCTATCCTAAAGCTTGCTGTTAGGAGGGAATCTGCAGCTTGCAGTGAAAGCGCTTCCAGAGGGGAGTGTAATGAGGGAAAACTTTTGATGGTAGCAGCTTCCCTGCGGGAGATACTCTCATTGCCAAAATCGCATTATTAGGCGAAAGTAAGTTACAATTCAGTACCCTATCCTAAAGCTTGCTGTTAGGAGGGAATCTGCAGCTTGCAGTGAAAGCGCTTCCAGAGGGGAGTCTATCGAGGGCAAAGATTTGATGGTAGCAGCTTCCCTGCGGGAGATAGTCTCTTTGCCAAAATCGCATTATTAGGCGAAAGTAAGTTACAATTCAGTACCCTATCCTAAAGCTTGCTGTTAGGAGGGAATCTGCAGCTTGCAGTGAAAGCGCTTCCAGAGGGGAGTCTAATGAGGGCAAAGATTTGATGGTAGCAGCTTCCCTGCGGGAGATACACTCTTTGCCAAAATCGCATTATTAGCCTCAGTTAAGTTACAATTCAGTACCCTATCCTAAAGCTTGCTGTTAGGAGGGAATCTGCAGCTTGCAGTGAAAGCGCTTCCAGAGGGGAGTCTAATGAGGGCAAAGATTTGATGGTAGCAGCTTCCCTGCGGGAGATAGTCTCTTTGCCAAAATCGCATTATTAGGCGAAAGTAAGCTACAATTCAGTACCCTATCCTAAAGCTTGCTGTTAGGAGGGAATCTGCAGCTTGCAGTGAAAGCGCTTCCAGAGGGGAGTCTAATGAGGGCAAAGATTTGATGGTAGCAGCTTCCCTGCGGGAGATACTCTCTTTGCCAAAATCGCATTATTAGGCGAAAGTAAGTTACAATTCAGTACCCTATCCTAAAGCTTGCTGTTAGGAGGGAATCTGCAGCTTGCAGTGAAAGCGCTTCCAGAGGGGAGTCTAATGAGGGCAAAGATTTGATGGTAGCAGCTTCCCTGCGGGAGATAGTCTCTTTGCCAAAATCGCATTATAAGGCGAAAGTAAGCTACAATTCAGTACCCTATCCTAAAGCTTGCTGTTAGGAGGGAATCTGCAGCTTGCAGTGAAAGCGCTTCCAGAGGGGAGTCTAGTGAGGGCAAACATTTGATGGTAGCAGCTTCCCTGCGGGAGATACTCTCTTTGCCAAAATCGCATTATTAGGCGAAAGTAAGTTACAATTCATTACCCTAGCCTAAAGCTTGCTGTTAGGAGGGAATCTGCAGCTTGCAGTGAAAGCGCATCCAGAGGGGAGTCTGACGAGGGCAAAGATTTGATGGTAGCACCTTCCCTGCGGGAGATACTCTCTTTGCCATAATCGCATTATTAGGCGAAAGTAAGTTACAATTCAGTACCCTATCCTAAAGCTTGCTGTTAGGAGGGAATCTGCAGCTTGCAGTGAAAGCGCTTCCAGAGGGGAGTCTAATGAGGGCAAACATTTGATGGTAGCAGCTTCCCTGCGGGAGATAGTATCTTTGCCAAAATCGCATTATTAGCCTCAGTTAAGTTACAATTCAGTACCCTATCCTAAAGCTTGCTGTTAGGAGGGAATCTGCAGCTTGCAGTGAAAGCGCATCCAGAGGGGAGTCTAACGAGGGCAAAGATTTGATGATAGCAGCTTCCCTGCGGGAGATACTCTCTTTGCCAAAATCGCATTATTAGGCGAAAGTAAGTTACAATTCAGTACCCTATCCTAAAGCTTGCTGTTAGGAGGGAATCTGCAGCTTGCAGTGAAAGCGCTTCCAGAGGGGAGTCTAATGAGGGCAAACATTTGATGGTAGCAGCTTCCCTGCGGGAGATACTCTCTTTGCCATAATCGCCTTAGTAGCCGCAGTTGAGTTACAATTCAGTACCCTATCCTAAAGCTTGCTGTTAGGAGGGAATCTGCAGCTTGCAGTGAAAGCGCTTCCAGAGGGGAGTCTAATGAGGGCAAACATTTGATGGTAGCAGCTTCCCTGCGGGAGATACTCTCTTTGCCAAAATCGCATTATTAGGCGAAAGTAAGTTACAATTCAGTACCCTATCCTAAAGCTTGCTGTTAGGAGGGAATCTGCAGCTTGCAGTGAAAGCGCTTCCAGAGGGGAGTCTAATGAGGGCAAACATTTGATGGTAGCAGCTTCCCTGCGGGAGATACTCTCTTTGCCAAAATCGCCTTATTAGGCGAAAGTAAGTTACAATTCAGTACCCTATCCTAAAGCTTGCTGTTAGGAGGGAATCTGCAGCTTGCAGTGAAAGCGCTTCCAGAGGGGATTCTAATGAGGGCAAACATTTGATGGTAGCAGCTTCCCTGCGGGAGATAGTCTCTTTGCCAAAATCGCATTATTAGGCGAAAGGAAGTTACAATTCAGTACCCTATCCTAAAGCTTGCTGTTAGGAGGGAATCTGCAGCTTGCAGTGAAAGCGCTTCCAGAGGGGAGGCTAATGAGGGCAAACATTTGATGATAGCAGCTTCCCTGCGGGAGATACTCTTTTTGCAATAATCGCCTTAGTAGCCGTAGTTGAGTTTCAATTCAGTACACTGTCCTACAGCTTGCTGTTAGGAGGGAATCTGCAGCTTGCAGAGAAAGCGCTTCCAGAGGGGAGTCTAATGAGGGCAAACATTTGATGGTAGCAGCTTCCCTGCGGGAGATAGTCTCTTTGCCAAAATCGCATTATTAGGCGAAAGTAAGTTAAAATTCAGTACCCTATCCTAAAGCTTGCTTTTAGGAGGGAATCTGCAGCTTGCAGTGAAAGTGCTTCCAGAGGGGAGTCTAATGAGGGCAAACATTTGATGGTAGCAGCTTCCCTGCGGGAGATACTCTCTTTGCCAAAATCGCATTATTAGGCGAAAGTAAGTTACAATGCAGTACCCTATCCTAAAGCTTGCTGTTAGGAGGGAATCTGCAGCTTGCAGTGAAAGCGCTTCCAAAGGGGATTCTAATGAGGGTAAACATTTGATGGTAGCAGCTTCCCTGCGGGAGATAGTCTCTTTGCCAAAATCGCATTATTAGGCGAAAGTAAGTTACAATTCAGTAACCTATCCTAAAGCTTGCTGTTAGGAGGGAATCTGCAGCTTGCAGTGAAAGCGCTTCCAGAGGGGAGTCTAATGAGGGCAAACATTTGATGATAGCAGCTTCCCTGCGGGAGATACTCTCTTTGCCATAATCGCCTTAGTAGCCGCAGTTGAGTTACAATTCAGTACACTGTCCTACAGCTTGCTGTTAGGAGGGAATCTGCAGCTTGCAGAGAAAGCGCTTCCAGAGGGGAGTCTAATGAGGGCAAACATTTGATGGTAGCAGCTTCCCTGCGGGAGATAGTCTCTTTGCCAAAATCGCATTATTAGGCGAAAGTAAGTTACAATTCAGTACCCTATCCTAAAGCTTGCTGTTAGGAGGGAATCTGCAGCTTGCAGTGAAAGCGCTTCCAGAGGGGAGTCTAATGAGGGCAAAGATTTGATGGTAGCAGCTTCCCTGCGGGAGATACTCTCTTTGCCAAAATCGCATTATTAGGCGAAAGTAAGTTACAATTCAGTACCCTATCCTAAAGCTTGCTGTTAGGAGGGAATCTGCAGCTTGCAGTGAAAGCGCTTCCAGAGGGGAGTGTAATGAGGGAAAACATTTGATGGTAGCAGCTTCCCTGCGGGAGATAGTCTCTTTGCCAAAATCGCATTATTAGGCGAAAGTAAGTTACAATTCAGTACCCTATCCTAAAGCTTGCTGTTAGGAGGGAATCTGCAGCTTGCAGTGAAAGCGCTTCCAGAGGGGAGTCTAATGAGGGCAAACATTTGATGGTAGCAGCTTCCCTGCGGGAGATAGTCTCTTTGCCAAAATCGCATTATTAGCCTCAGTTAAGTTACAATTCAGTACCCTATCCTAAAGCTTGCTGTTAGGAGGGAATCTGCAGCTTGCAGTGAAAGCGCTTCCAGAGGGGAGTCTAATGAGGGCAAACATTTGATGGTAGCAGCTTCCCTGCGGGAGATAGTCTCTTTGCCAAAATCGCATTATTAGGCGAAAGTAAGTTACAATTCAGTACCCTATCCTAAAGCTTGCTGTTAGGAGGGAATCTGCAGCTTGCAGTGAAAGCGCTTCCAGAGGGGAGTCTAATGAGGGCAAACATTTGATGGTAGCAGCTTCCCTGCGGGAGATAGTCTCTTTGCCAAAATCGCATTATTAGCCTCAGTTAAGTTACAATTCAGTACCCTATCCTAAAGCTTGCTGTTAGGAGGGAATCTGCAGCTTGCAGTGAAAGCGCTTCCAGAGGGGAGTCTATCGAGGGCAAACATTTGATGGTAGCAGCTTCCCTGCGGGAGATACTCTCATTGCCAAAATCGCATTATTAGGCGAAAGTAAGTTACAATTCAGTACCCTATCCTAAAGCTTGCTGTTAGGAGGGAATCTGCAGCTTGCAGTGAAAGCGCTTCCAGAGGGGAGTCTAACGAGGGCAAAGATTTGATGGTAGCAGCTTCCCTGCGGGAGATAGTCTCTTTGCCAAAATCGCATTATTAGGCGAAAGTAAGTTACAATTCAGTACCCTATCCTAAAGCTTGCTGTTAGGAGGGAATCTGCAGCTTGCAGTGAAAGCGCTTCCAGAGGGGAGTCTAACGAGGGCAAACATTTGATGGTAGCAGCTTCCCTGCGGGAGATACTCTCTTTGCCAAAATCGCATTATTAGGCGAAAGTAAGTTACAATTCAGTACCCTATCCTAAAGCTTGCTGTTAGGAGGGAATCTGCAGCTTGCAGTGAAAGCGCTTCCAGAGGGGAGTCTAATGAGGGCAAACATTTGATGGTAGCAGCTTCCCTGCGGGAGATACTCTCTTTGCCAAAATCGCATTATTAGGCGAAAGTAAGTTACAATTCAGTACCCTATCCTAAAGCTTGCTGTTAGGAGGGAATCTGCAGCTTGCAGTGAAAGCGCTTCCAGAGGGGAGTCTAATGAGGGCAAATATTTGATGGTAGCAGCTTCCCTGCGGGAGATAGTCTCTTTGCCAAAATCGCCTTATTAGGCGAAAGTAAGTTACAATTCAGTACCCTATCCTAAAGCTTGCTGTTAGGAGGGAATCTGCAGCTTGCAGTGAAAGCGCTTCCAGAGGGGATTCTAATGAGGGCAAACATTTGATGGCAGCAGCTTCCCTGCGGGAGATACTCTCTTTGCCAAAATCGCATTATTAGGCGAAAGTAAGTTACAATTCAGTACCCTATCCTAAAGCTTGCTGTTAGGAGGGAATCTGCAGCTTGCAGTGAAAGCGCTTCCAGAGGGGAGGCTAATGAGGGCAAACATTTGATGATAGCAGCTTCCCTGCGGGAGATACTCTTTTTGCAATAATCGCCTTAGTAGCCGTAGTTGAGTTTCAATTCAGTACACTGTCCTACAGCTTGCTGTTAGGAGGGAATCTGCAGCTTGCAGAGAAAGCGCTTCCAGAGGGGAGTCTAATGAGGGCAAACATTTGATGGTAGCAGCTTCCCTGCGGTAGATAGTCTCTTTGCCAAAATCGCATTATTAGGCGAAAGTAAGTTAAAATTCAGTACCCTATCCTAAAGCTTGCTTTTAGGAGGGAATCTGCAGCTTGCAGTGAAAGTGCTTCCAGAGGGGAGTCTAATGAGGGCAAACATTTGATGGTAGCAGCTTCCCTGCGGGAGATACTCTCTTTGCCAAAATCGCATTATTAGGCGAAAGTAAGTTACAATTCAGTACCCTATCCTAAAGGTTGCTGTTAGGAGGGAATCTGCAGCTTGCAGTGAAAGCGCTTCCAGAGGGGATTCTAATGAGGGTAAACATTTGATGGTAGCAGCTTCCCTGCGGGAGATAGTCTCTTTGCCAAAATCGCATTATTAGGCGAAAGTAAGTTACAATTCAGTGCCCTATCCTAAATCTTGCTGTTAGGAGGGAATCTGCAGCTTGCAGTGAAAGCGCTTCCAGAGGGGAGTCTAATGAGGGCAAACATTTGATGATAGCAGCTTCCCTGCGGGAGATACTCTCTTTGCCATAATCGCCTTAGTAGCCGCAGTTGAGTTACAATTCAGTACACTGTCCTACAGCTTGCTGTTAGGAGGGAATCTGCAGCTTGCAGAGAAAGCGCTTCCAGAGGCAAGTCTAATGAGGGCAAACATTTGATGGTAGCAGCTTCCCTGCGGGAGATAGTCTCTTTGCCAAAATCGCATTATTAGGCGAAAGTAAGTTACAATTCAGTACCCTATCCTAAAGCTTGCTGTTAGGAGGGAATCTGCAGCTTGCAGTGAAAGCGCTTCCAGAGGGGAGTCTAATGAGGGCAAACATTTGATGGTAGCAGCTTCCCTGCGGGAGATAGTCTCTTTGCCAAAATCGCATTATTAGGCGAAAGTAAGTTACAATTCAGTACCCTATCCTAAAGCTTGCTGTTAGGAGGGAATCTGCAGCTTGCAGTGAAAGCGCTTCCAGAGGGGAGTCTAATGAGGGCAAACATTTGATGGTAGCAGCTTCCCTGCGGGAGATAGTCTCTTTGCCAAAATCGCATTATTAGGCGAAAGTAAGTTACAATTCAGTACCCTATCCTAAAGCTTGCTGTTAGGAGGGAATCTGCAGCTTGCAGTGAAAGCGCTTCCAGAGGGGAGTCTAATGAGGGCAAACATTTGATGGTAGCAGCTTCCCTGCGGGAGATACTCTCTTTGACAAAATCGCATTATTAGGCGAAAGTAAGTTACAATTCAGTACCCTATCCTAAAGCTTGCTGTTAGGAGGGAATCTGCAGCTTGCAGTGAAAGCGCTTCCAGAGGGGAGTCTAATGAGGGCAAACATTTGATGGTAGCAGCTTCCCTGCGGGAGATAGTCTCTTTGCCAAAATCGCATTATTAGCCTCAGTTAAGTTACAATTCAGTACCCTATCCTAAAGCTTGCTGTTAGGAGGGAATCTGCAGCTTGCAGTGAAAGCGCTTCCAGAGGGGAGTCTAATGAGGGCAAACATTTGATGGTAGCAGCTTCCCTGCGGGAGATAGTCTCTTTGCCAAAATCGCATTATTAGGCGAAAGTAAGTTACAATTCAGTACCCTATCCTAAAGCTTGCTGTTAGGAGGGAATCTGCAGCTTGCAGTGAAAGCGCTTCCAGAGGGGAGTCTAATGAGGGCAAACATTTGATGGTAGCAGCTTCCCTGCGGGAGATAGTCTCTTTGCCAAAATCGCATTATTAGCCTCAGTTAAGTTACAATTCAGTACCCTATCCTAAAGCTTGCTGTTAGGAGGGAATCTGCAGCTTGCAGTGAAAGCGCTTCCAGAGGGGAGTCTATCGAGGGCAAACATTTGATGGTAGCAGCTTCCCTGCGGGAGATACTCTCATTGCCAAAATCGCATTATTAGGCGAAAGTAAGTTACAATTCAGTACCCTATCCTAAAGCTTGCTGTTAGGAGGGAATCTGCAGCTTGCAGTGAAAGCGCTTCCAGAGGGGAGTCTAATGAGGGCAAACATTTGATGGTAGCAGCTTCCCTGCGGGAGATAGTCTCTTTGCCAAAATCGCATTATTAGGCGAAAGTAAGTTAAAATTCAGTACCCTATCCTAAAGCTTGCTGTTAGGAGGGAATCTGCAGCTTGCAGTGAAAGTGCTTCCAGAGGGGAGTCTAACGAGGGCAAAGATTTGATGGTAGCAGCTTCCCTGCGGGAGATAGTCTCTTTGCCAAAATCGCATTATTAGGCGAAAGTAAGTTACAATTCAGTACCCTATCCTAAAGCTTGCTGTTAGGAGGGAATCTGCAGCTTGCAGTGAAAGCGCTTCCAGAGGGGAGTCTAACGAGGGCAAACATTTGATGGTAGCAGCTTCCCTGCGGGAGATACTCTCTTTGCCAAAATCGCATTATTAGGCGAAAGTAAGTTACAATTCAGTACCCTATCCTAAAGCTTGCTGTTAGGAGGGAATCTGCAGCTTGCAGTGAAAGCGCTTCCAGAGGGGAGTCTAACGAGGGCAAACATTTGATGGTAGCAGCTTCCCTGCGGGAGATAGTCTCTTTGCCAAAATCGCATTATTAGCCTCAGTTAAGTTACAATTCAGTACCCTATCCTAAAGCTTGCTGTTAGGAGGGAATCTGCAGCTTGCAGTGAAAGCGCTTCCAGAGGGGAGTCTAACGAGGGCAAAGATTTGATGGTAGCAGCTTCCCTGCGGGAGATAGTCTCTTTGCCAAAATCGCATTATTAGGCGAAAGTAAGTTACAATTCAGTACCCTATCCTAAAGCTTGCTGTTAGGAGGGAATCTGCAGCTTGCAGTGAAAGCGCTTCCAGAGGGGAGTCTAATGAGGGCAAACATTTGATGGTAGCAGCTTCCCTGCGGGAGATAGTCTCTTTGCCAAAATCGCATTATTAGGCGAAAGTAATTTACAATTCAGTATCCTATCCTAAAGCTTGCTGTTAGGAGGGAATCTGCAGCTTGCAGTGAAAGCGCTTCCAGAGGGGAGTCTAAATAGGGCAAAGATTTGATGGTAGCAGCTTCTCTGCGGGAGATACTCTCTTTGCCATAATAGCATTATTAGGCGAAAGTAAGTTACAATTCAGTACCCTATCCTAAAGCTTGCTGTTAGGAGGGAATCTGCAGCTTGCAGTGAAAGCGCTTCCAGAGGGGAGTCTAATGAGGGCAAACATTTGATGGTAGCAGCTTCCCTGCGGGAGATAGTCTCTTTGCCAAAATCGCATTATTAGGCGAAAGTAAGTTACAATTCAGTACCCTATCCTAAAGCTTGCTGTTAGGAGGGAATCTGCAGCTTGCAGTGAAAGCGCTTCCAGAGGGGAGTCTAATGAGGGCAAACATTTGATGGTAACAGCTTCCCTGCGGGAGATACTCTCTTTGCCAAAATCGCTTTATTAGGCGAAAGTAAGTTACAATTCAGTACCCAATCCTAAAGCTTGCTGTTAGGAGGGAATCTGCAGCTTGCAGTGAAAGCGCTTCCAGAGGGGAGTCTAACGAGGGCAAACATTTGATGGTAGCAGCTTCCCTGCGGGAGATAGTCTCTTTGCCAAAATCGCATTATTAGGCGAAAGTAAGTTACAATTCAGTACCCTATCCTAAAGCTTGCTGTTAGGAGGGAATCTGCAGCTTGCAGTGAAAGCGCTTCCAGAGGGGAGTCTAATGAGGGCAAAGATTTGATGGTAGCAGCTTCCCTGCGGGAGATACTCTCTTTGCCATAATCGCATTATTAGGCGAAAGTAAGTTACAATTCAGTACCCTATCCTAAAGCTTGCTGTTAGGAGGGAATCTGCAGCTTGCAGTGAAAGCGCTTCCAGAGGGGAGTCTAATGAGGGCAAACATTTGATGGTAGCAGCTTCCCTGCGGGAGATAGTCTCTTTGCCAAAATCGCATTATTAGCCTCAGTGAAGTTACAATTCAGTACCCTATCCTAAAGCTTGCTGTTAGGAGGGAATCTGCAGCTTGCAGTGAAAGCGCTTCCAGAGGGGAGTCTAATGAGGGCAAACATTTGATGGTAGCAGCTTCCCTGCGGGAGATAGTCTCTTTGCCAAAATCGCATTATTAGGCGAAAGTAAGTTACAATTCAGTACCCTATCCTAAAGCTTGCTGTTAGGAGGGAATCTGCAGCTTGCAGTGAAAGCGCTTCCAGAGGGGAGTCTATCGAGGGCAAACATTTGATGGTAGCAGCTTCCCTGCGGGAGATACTCTCATTGCCAAAATCGCATTATTAGGCGAAAGTAAGTTACAATTCAGTACCCTATCCTAAAGCTTGCTGTTAGGAGGGAATCTGCAGCTTGCAGTGAAAGCGCTTCCAGAGGGGAGTCTAATGAGGGCAAACATTTGATGGTAGCAGCTTCCCTGCGGGAGATAGTCTCTTTGCCAAAATCGCATTATTAGGCGAAAGTAAGTTAAAATTCAGTACCCTATCCTAAAGCTTGCTGTTAGGAGGGAATCTGCAGCTTGCAGTGAAAGTGCTTCCAGAGGGGAGTCTAACGAGGGCAAAGATTTGATGGTAGCAGCTTCCCTGCGGGAGATAGTCTCTTTGCCAAAATCGCATTATTAGGCGAAAGTAAGTTACAATTCAGTACCCTATCCTAAAGCTTGCTGTTAGGAGGGAATCTGCAGCTTGCAGTGAAAGCGCTTCCAGAGGGGAGTCTAACGAGGGCAAACATTTGATGGTAGCAGCTTCCCTGCGGGAGATACTCTCTTTGCCAAAATCGCATTATTAGGCGAAAGTAAGTTACAATTCAGTACCCTATCCTAAAGCTTGCTGTTAGGAGGGAATCTGCAGCTTGCAGTGAAAGCGCTTCCAGAGGGGAGTCTAACGAGGGCAAACATTTGATGGTAGCAGCTTCCCTGCGGGAGATAGTCTCTTTGCCAAAATCGCATTATTAGCCTCAGTTAAGTTACAATTCAGTACCCTATCCTAAAGCTTGCTGTTAGGAGGGAATCTGCAGCTTGCAGTGAAAGCGCTTCCAGAGGGGAGTCTAACGAGGGCAAAGATTTGATGGTAGCAGCTTCCCTGCGGGAGATAGTCTCTTTGCCAAAATCGCATTATTAGGCGAAAGTAAGTTACAATTCAGTACCCTATCCTAAAGCTTGCTGTTAGGAGGGAATCTGCAGCTTGCAGTGAAAGCGCTTCCAGAGGGGAGTCTAATGAGGGCAAACATTTGATGGTAGCAGCTTCCCTGCGGGAGATAGTCTCTTTGCCAAAATCGCATTATTAGCCTCAGTTAAGTTACAATTCAGTACCCTATCCTAAAGCTTGCTGTTAGGAGGGAATCTGCAGCTTGCAGTGAAAGCGCTTCCAGAGGGGAGTCTAACGAGGGCAAAGATTTGATGGTAGCAGCTTCCCTGCGGGAGATAGTCTCTTTGCCAAAATCGCATTATTAGGCGAAAGTAAGTTACAATTCAGTACCCTATCCTAAAGCTTGCTGTTAGGAGGGAATCTGCAGCTTGCAGTGAAAGCGCTTCCAGAGGGGAGTCTAATGAGGGCAAACATTTGATGGTAGCAGCTTCCCTGCGGGAGATAGTCTCTTTGCCAAAATCGCATTATTAGGCGAAAGTAAGTTACAATTCAGTACCCTATCCTAAAGCTTGCTGTTAGGAGGGAATCTGCAGCTTGCAGTGAAAGCGCTTCCAGAGGGGAGTCTAATGAGGGCAAACATTTGATGGTAGCAGCTTCCCTGCGGGAGATAGTCTCTTTGCCAAAATCGCATTATTAGCCTCAGTTAAGTTACAATTCAGTACCCTATCCTAAAGCTTGCTGTTAGGAGGGAATCTGCAGCTTGCAGTGAAAGCGCTTCCAGAGGGGAGTCTAACGAGGGCAAAGATTTGATGGTAGCAGCTTCCCTGCGGGAGATAGTCTCTTTGCCAAAATCGCATTATTAGGCGAAAGTAAGTTACAATTCAGTACCCTATCCTAAAGCTTGCTGTTAGGAGGGAATCTGCAGCTTGCAGTGAAAGCGCTTCCAGAGGGGAGTCTAATGAGGGCAAACATTTGATGGTAACAGCTTCCCTGCGGGAGATACTCTCTTTGCCAAAATCGCTTTATTAGGCGAAAGTAAGTTACAATTCAGTACCCAATCCTAAAGCTTGCTGTTAGGAGGGAATCTGCAGCTTGCAGTGAAAGCGCTTCCAGAGGGGAGTCTAACGAGGGCAAACATTTGATGGTAGCAGCTTCCCTGCGGGAGATAGTCTCTTTGCCAAAATCGCATTATTAGGCGAAAGTAAGTTACAATTCAGTACCCTATCCTAAAGCTTGCTGTTAGGAGGGAATCTGCAGCTTGCAGTGAAAGCGCTTCCAGAGGGGAGTCTAATGAGGGCAAAGATTTGATGGTAGCAGCTTCCCTGCGGGAGATACTCTCTTTGCCATAATCGCATTATTAGGCGAAAGTAAGTTACAATTCAGTACCCTATCCTAAAGCTTGCTGTTAGGAGGGAATCTGCAGCTTGCAGTGAAAGCGCTTCCAGAGGGGAGTCTAATGAGGGCAAACATTTGATGGTAGAGCTTCCCTGCGGGAGATACTCTCTTTGCCATAATCGCATTCTTAGGCGAAAGTAAGTTAAAATTCAGTACCCTATCCTACAGCTTGCTGTTAGGAGGGAATCTGCAGCTTGCAGTGAAAGCGCTTCCAGAGGGGAGTCTAATGAGGGCAAATATTTGATGGTAGCAGCTTCCCTGCGGGAGATAGTCTCTTTGCCATAATCGCATTCTTAGGCGAAAGTAAGTTACAATTCAGTACCCTATCCTAAAGCTTGCTGTTAGGAGGGAATCTGCAGCTTGCAGTGAAAGCGCTTCCAGAGGGGAGTCTAACGAGGGCAAAATTTGATGGTAGCAGCTTCCCTGCGGGAGATACTCTCTTTGCCATAATCGCATTATTAGGCGAAAGTAAGTTACAATTCAGTACCCTATCCTAAAGCTTGCTGTTAGGAGGGAATCTGCAGCTTGCAGTGAAAGCGCTTCCAGAGGGGAGTCTAATGAGGGCAAACATTTGATGGTAGCAGCTTCCCTGCGGGAGATACTCTCTTTGCCATAATCGCATTCTTAGGCGAAAGTAAGTTACAATTCAGTACCCTATCCTACAGCTTGCTGTTAGGAGGGAATCTGCAGCTTGCAGTGAAAGCGCTTCCAGAGGGGAGTCTAATGAGGGCAAAGATTTGATGGTAGCAGCTTCCCTGCGGGAGATACTCTCTTTGCCATAATCGCCTTAGTAGCCGCAGTTGAGTTACAATTCAGTACACTCTCCTACAGCTTGCTGTTAGGAGGGAATCTGCAGCTTGCAGAGAAAGCGCTTCCAGAGGGGAGTCTAATGATGGCAAATATTTGATGGTAGCAGCTTCCCTGCGGGAGATAGTCTCTTTGCCAAAATCGCATTATTAGGCGAAAGTAAGTTACAATTCAGTACCCAATCCTAAAGCTTGCTGTTAGGAGGGAATCTGCAGCTTGCAGTGAAAGCGCTTCCAGAGGGGAGTCTAACGAGGGCAAACATTTGATGGTAGCAGCTTCCCTGCGGGAGATACTCTCTTTGCCATAATCGCATTCTTAGGCGAAAGTAAGTTACAATTCAGTACCCTATCCTAAAGCTTGCTGTTAGGAGGGAATCAGTAGCTTGCAGTGAAAGCGCTTCCAGAGGGGAGTCTAACGAGGGCAAAGATTTGATTGTAGCAGCTTCCCTGCGGGAGATAGTCTCTTTGCCAAAATCGCATTATTAGCCTCAGTTAAGTTACAATTCAGTACCCTATCCTAAAGCTTGCTGTTAGGAGGGAATCTGCAGCTTGCAGTGAAAGCGCTTCCAGAGGGGAGTCTAATGAGGGCAAACATTTGATGGTAGCAGCTTCCCTGCGGGAGATAGTCTCTTTGCCAAAATCGCATTATTAGCCTCAGTTAAGTTACAATTCAGTACCCTATCCTAAAGCTTGCTGTTAGGAGGGAATCTGCAGCTTGCAGTGAAAGCGCTTCCAGAGGGGAGTCTAATGAGGGCAAAGATTTGATGGTAGCAGCTTCCCTGCGGGAGATACTCTCTTTGCCAAAATCGCATTAATAGGCGAACGTAAGTTACAATTCAGTATCCTATCCTAAAGCTTGCTGTTAGGAGGGAATCTGCAGCTTGAAGTGAAAGCGCTTCCAGAGGGGAGTCTAACGAGGGCAAATATTTGATGGTAGCAGCTTCCCTGCGGGAGATACTCTCTTTGCCATAATCTCATTATTAGGCGAAAGTAAGTTACAATTCAGTACCCTATCCTAAAGCTTGCTGTTAGGAGGGAATCTGCAGCTTGCAGTGAAAGCGCTTCCAGAGGGGAGTCTAATGAGGGCAAACATTTGATGGTAGCAGCTTCCCTGCGGGAGATAGTCTCTTTGCCAAAATCGCATTATTAGGCGAAAGTAAGTTACAATTCAGTACCCTATCCTAAAGCTTGCTGTTAGGAGGGAATCTGCAGCTTGCAGTGAAAGCGCTTCCAGAGGGGAGTCTAATGAGGGCAAACATTTGATGGTAGCAGCTTCCCTGCGGGAGATACTCTCTTTGCCAAAATCGCATTATTAGGCGAAAGTAAGTTAAAATTCAGTACCCTATCCTAAAGCTTGCTGTTAGGAGGGAATCTGCAGCTTGCAGTGAAAGTGCTTCCAGAGGGGAGTCTAACGAGGGCAAAGATTTGATGGTAGCAGCTTCCCTGCGGGAGATAGTCTCTTTGCCAAAATCGCATTATTAGGCGAAAGTAAGTTACAATTCAGTACCCTATCCTAAAGCTTGCTGTTAGGAGGGAATCTGCAGCTTGCAGTGAAAGCGCTTCCAGAGGGGAGTCTAACGAGGGCAAACATTTGATGGTAGCAGCTTCCCTGTGGGAGATACTCTCTTTGCCAAAATCGCATTCTTAGGCGAAAGTAAGTTACAATTCAGTACCCTATCCTAAAGCTTGCTGTTAGGAGGGAATCTGCAGCTTGCAGTGAAAGCGCTTCCAGAGGGGAGTCTAACGAGGGCAAACATTTGATGGTAGCAGCTTCCCTGCGGGAGATACTCTCTTTGCCAAAATCGCATTATTAGGCGAAAGTAAGTTACAATTCAGTACCCTATCCTACAGCTTGCTGTTAGGAGGGAATCTGCAGCTTGCAGTGAAAGCGCTTCCAGAGGGGAGTCTAATGAGGGCAAACATTTGATGGTAGCAGCTTCCCTGCGGGAGATACTCTCTTTGCCATAATCGCCTTAGTAGCCGCAGTTGAGTTACAATTCAGTACACTCTCCTACAGCTTGCTGTTAGGAGGGAATCTGCAGCTTGCAGAGAAAGCGCTTCCAGAGGGGAGTCTAATGAGGGCAAATATTTGATGGTAGCAGCTTCCCTGCGGGAGATAGTCTCTTTGCCAAAATCGCATTATTAGGCGAAAGTAAGTTACAATTCAGTACCCAATCCTAAAGCTTGCTGTTAGGAGGGAATCTGCAGCTTGCAGTTAAAGCGCTTCCAGAGGGGAGTCTAACGAGGGCAAACATTTGATGGTAGCAGCTTCCCTGCGGGAGATACTCTCTTTGCCAAAATCGCATTCTTAGGCGAAAGTAAGTTACAATTCAGTACCCTATCCTAAAGCTTGCTGTTAGGAGGGAATCTGCAGCTTGCAGTGAAAGCGCTTCCAGAGGGGAGTCTAATGAGGGCAAACATTTGATGGTAGCAGCTTCCCTGCGGGAGATAGTCTCTTTGCCATAATCGCCTTAGTAGCCGCAGTTGAGTTACAATTCAGTACACTGTCCTACAGCTTGCGGTTAGGAGGGAATCTTCAGCTTGCAGAGAAAGCGCTTCCAGAGGGGAGTCTAATGAGGGCAAAGATTTGATGGTAGCAGCTTCCCTGCGGGAGATAGTCTCTTTGCCAAAATCGCATTATTAGGCGAAAGTAAGTTACAATTCAGTACCCTATCCTAAAGCTTGCTGTTAGGAGGGAATCTGCAGCTTGCAGTGAAAGCGCTTCCAGAGGGAAGTCTAATGAGGGCAAACATTTGATGGTAGCAGCTTCCCTGCGGGAGATACTCTCTTTGCCAAAATCGCATTATTAGGCGAAAGTAAGTTACAATTCAGTACCCTATCCTAAAGCTTGCTGTTAGGAGGGAATCAGTAGCTTGCAGTGAAAGCGCTTCCAGAGGGGAGTCTAACGAGGGCAAAGATTTGATTGTAGCAGCTTCCCTGCGGGAGATAGTCTCTTTGCCAAAATCGCATTATTAGCCTCAGTTAAGTTACAATTCAGTACCCTATCCTAAAGCTTGCTGTTAGGAGGGAATCTGCAGCTTGCAGTGAAAGCGCTTCCAGAGGGGAGTCTAATGAGGGCAAACATTTGATGGTAGCAGCTTCCCTGCGGGAGATACTCTCTTCGCCAAAATCGCATTATTAGGCGAAAGTAAGTTACAATTCAGTACCCTATCCTAAAGCTTGCTGTTAGGAGGGAATCTGCAGCTTGCAGTGAAAGCGCTTCCAGAGGGGAGTCTAATGAGGGCAAACATTTGATGGTAGCAGCTTCCCTGCGGGAGATACTCTCTTTGCCAAAATCGCATTATTAGGCGAAAGTAAGTTACAATTCAGTACCCTATCCTAAAGCTTGCTGTTAGGAGGGAATCAGTAGCTTGCAGTGAAAGCGCTTCCAGAGGGGAGTCTAACGAGGGCAAAGATTTGATTGTAGCAGCTTCCCTGCGGGAGATAGTCTCTTTGCCAAAATCGCATTATTAGCCTCAGTTAAGTTACAATTCAGTACCCTATCCTAAAGCTTGCTGTTAGGAGGGAATCTGCAGCTTGCAGTGAAAGCGCTTCCAGAGGGGAGTCTAATGAGGGCAAACATTTGATGGTAGCAGCTTCCCTGCGGGAGATAGTCTCTTTGCCAAAATCGCATTATTAGGCGAAAGTAAGTTACAATTCAGTACCCAATCCTAAAGCTTGCTGTTAGGAGGGAATCTGCAGCTTGCAGTGAAAGCGCTTCCAGAGGGGAGTCTAACGAGGGCAAACATTTGATGGTAGCAGCTTCCCTGCGGGAGATACTCTCTTTGCCAAAATCGCATTCTTAGGCGAAAGTAAGTTACAATTCAGTACCCTATCCTAAAGCTTGCTGTTAGGAGGGAATCTGCAGCTTGCAGTGAAAGCGCTTCCAGAGGGGAGTCTAATGAGGGCAAACATTTGATGGTAGCAGCTTCCCTGCGGGAGATAGTCTCTTTGCCATAATCGCCTTAGTAGCCGCAGTTGAGTTACAATTCAGTACACTGTCCTACAGCTTGCGGTTAGGAGGGAATCTTCAGCTTGCAGAGAAAGCGCTTCCAGAGGGGAGTCTAATGAGGGCAAACATTTGATGGTAGCAGCTTCCCTGCGGGAGATACTCTCTTTGCCAAAATCGCATTATTAGGCGAAAGTAAGTTACAATTCAGTACCCTATCCTAAAGCTTGCTGTTAGGAGGGAATCTGCAGCTTGCAGTGAAAGCGCTTCCAGAGGGAAGTCTAATGAGGGCAAACATTTGATGGTAGCAGCTTCCCTGCGGGAGATACTCTCTTTGCCAAAATCGCATTATTAGGCGAAAGTAAGTTACAATTCAGTACCCTATCCTAAAGCTTGCTGTTAGGAGGGAATCAGTAGCTTGCAGTGAAAGCGCTTCCAGAGGGGAGTCTAACGAGGGCAAAGATTTGATTGTAGCAGCTTCCCTGCGGGAGATAGTCTCTTTGCCAAAATCGCATTATTAGCCTCAGTTAAGTTACAATTCAGTACCCTATCCTAAAGCTTGCTGTTAGGAGGGAATCTGCAGCTTGCAGTGAAAGCGCTTCCAGAGGGGAGTCTAATGAGGGCAAACATTTGATGGTAGCAGCTTCCCTGCGGGAGATACTCTCTTCGCCAAAATCGCATTATTAGGCGAAAGTAAGTTACAATTCAGTACCCTATCCTAAAGCTTGCTGTTAGGAGGGAATCTGCAGCTTGCAGTGAAAGCGCTTCCAGAGGGGAGTCTAATGAGGGCAAACATTTGATGGTAGCAGCTTCCCTGCGGGAGATACTCTCTTTGCCAAAATCGCATTATTAGGCGAAAGTAAGTTACAATTCAGTACCCTATCCTAAAGCTTGCTGTTAGGAGGGAATCAGTAGCTTGCAGTGAAAGCGCTTCCAGAGGGGAGTCTAACGAGGGCAAAGATTTGATTGTAGCAGCTTCCCTGCGGGAGATAGTCTCTTTGCCAAAATCGCATTATTAGCCTCAGTTAAGTTACAATTCAGTACCCTATCCTAAAGCTTGCTGTTAGGAGGGAATCTGCAGCTTGCAGTGAAAGCGCTTCCAGAGGGGAGTCTAATGAGGGCAAACATTTGATGGTAGCAGCTTCCCTGCGGGAGATAGTCTCTTTGCCAAAATCGCATTATTAGCCTCAGTTAAGTTACAATTCAGTACCCTATCCTAAAGCTTGCTGTTAGGAGGGAATCTGCAGCTTGCAGTGAAAGCGCTTCCAGAGGGGAGTCTAATGAGGGCAAAGATTTGATGGTAGCAGCTTCCCTGCGGGAGATACTCTCTTTGCCAAAATCGCATTAATAGGCGAACGTAAGTTACAATTCAGTATCCTATCCTAAAGCTTGCTGTTAGGAGGGAATCTGCAGCTTGAAGTGAAAGCGCTTCCAGAGGGGAGTCTAACGAGGGCAAATATTTGATGGTAGCAGCTTCCCTGCGGGAGATACTCTCTTTGCCATAATCGCATTATTAGGCGAAAGTAAGTTACAATTCAGTACCCTATCCTAAAGCTTGCTGTTAGGAGGGAATCTGCAGCTTGCAGTGAAAGCGCTTCCAGAGGGGAGTCTAATGAGGGCAAACATTTGATGGTAGCAGCTTCCCTGCGGGAGATAGTCTCTTTGCCAAAATCGCATTATTAGGCGAAAGTAAGTTACAATTCAGTACCCTATCCTAAAGCTTGCTGTTAGGAGGGAATCTGCAGCTTGCAGTGAAAGCGCTTCCAGAGGGGAGTCTAATGAGGGCAAACATTTGATGGTAGCAGCTTCCCTGCGGGAGATACTCTCTTTGCCAAAATCGCATTATTAGGCGAAAGTAAGTTACAATTCAGTACCCTATCCTAAAGCTTGCTGTTAGGAGGGAATCTGCAGCTTGCAGTGAAAGCGCTTCCAGAGGGGAGTCTAATGAGGGCAAACATTTGATGGTAGCAGCTTCCCTGCGGGAGATACTCTCTTTGCCAAAATCGCCTTATTAGGCGAAAGTAAGTTACAATTCAGTACCCTATCCTAAAGCTTGCTGTTAGGAGGGAATCTGCAGCTTGCAGTGAAAGCGCTTCCAGAGGGGATTCTAATGAGGGCAAACATTTGATGGCAGCAGCTTCCCTGCGGGAGATAGTCTCTTTTCCAAAATCGCATTATTAGGCGAAAGTAAGTTACAATTCAGTACCCTATCCTAAAGCTTGCTGTTAGGAGGGAATCTGCAGCTTGCAGTGAAAGCGCTTCCAGAGGGGAGGCTAATGAGGGCAAACATTTGATGGTAGCAGGTTCCCTGCGGGAGATACTCTTTTTGCAATAATCGCCTTAGTAGCCGTAGTTGAGTTTCAATTCAGTACACTGTCCTACAGCTTGCTGTTAGGAGGGAATCTGCAGCTTGCAGAGAAAGCGCTTCCAGAGGGGAGTCTAATGAGGGCAAACATTTGATGGTAGCAGCTTCCCTGCGGGAGATAGTCTCTTTGCCAAAATCGCATTATTAGGCGAAAGTAAGTTAAAATTCAGTACCCTATCCTAAAGCTTGCTTTTAGGAGGGAATCTGCAGCTTGCAGTGAAAGTGCTTCCAGAGGGGAGTCTAATGAGGGCAAACATTTGATGGTAGCAGCTTCCCTGCGGGAGATAGTCTCTTTGCCAAAATCGCATTATTAGGCGAAAGTAAGTTACAATTCAGTACCCTATCCTAAAGCTTGCTGTTAGGAGGGAATCTGCAGCTTGCAGTGAAAGCGCTTCCAGAGGGGATTCTAATGAGGGTAAACATTTGATGGTAGCAGCTTCCCTGCGGGAGATAGTCTCTTTGCCAAAATCGCATTATTAGGCGAAAGTAAGTTACAATTCAGTAACCTATCCTAAAGCTTGCTGTTAGGAGGGAATCTGAAGCTTGCAGTGAAAGCGCTTCCAGAGGGGAGTCTAATGAGGGCAAACATTTGATGATAGCAGCTTCCCTGCGGGAGATACTCTCTTTGCCATAATCGCCTTAGTAGCCGCAGTTGAGTTACAATTCAGTACACTGTCCTACAGCTTGCTGTTAGGAGGGAATCTGCAGCTTGCAGAGAAAGCGCTTCCAGAGGGGAGTCTAATGAGGGCAAACATTTGATGGTAGCAGCTTCCCTGCGGGAGATAGTCTCTTTGCCAAAATCGCATTATTAGGCGAAAGTAAGTTAAAATTCAGTACCCTATCCTAAAGCTTGCTGTTAGGAGGGAATCTGCAGCTTGCAGTGAAAGCGCTTCCAGAGGGGAGTCTATCGAGGGCAAACATTTGATGGTAGCAGCTTCCCTGCGGGAGATAGTCTCTTTGCCAAAATCGCATTATTAGGCGAAAGTAAGTTAAAATTCAGTACCCTATCCTAAAGCTTGCTGTTAGGAGGGAATCTGCAGCTTGCAGTGAAAGTGCTTCCAGAGGGGAGTCTAACGAGGGCAAAGATTTGATGGTAGCAGCTTCCCTGCGGGAGATAGTCTCTTTGCCAAAATCGCATTATTAGGCGAAAGTAAGTTACAATTCAGTACCCTATCCTAAAGCTTGCTGTTAGGAGGGAATCTGCAGCTTGCAGTGAAAGCGCTTCCAGAGGGGAGTCTAACGAGGGCAAACATTTGATGGTAGCAGCTTCCCTGCGGGAGATACTCTCTTTGCCATAATCGCATTCTTAGGCGAAAGTAAGTTACAATTCAGTACCCTATCCTAAAGCTTGCTGTTAGGAGGGAATCTGCAGCTTGCAGTGAAAGCGCTTCCAGAGGGGAGTCTAATGAGGGCAAACATTTGATGGTAGCAGCTTCCCTGCGGGAGATAGTCTCTTTGCCATAATCGCCTTAGTAGCCGCAGTTGAGTTACAATTCAGTACACTGTCCTACAGCTTGCGGTTAGGAGGGAATCTTCAGCTTGCAGAGAAAGCGCTTCCAGAGGGGAGTCTAATGAGGGCAAACATTTGATGGTAGCAGCTTCCCTGCGGGAGATACTCTCTTTGCCAAAATCGCATTATTAGGCGAAAGTAAGTTACAATTCAGTACCCTATCCTAAAGCTTGCTGTTAGGAGGGAATCTGCAGCTTGCAGTGAAAGCGCTTCCAGAGGGAAGTCTAATGAGGGCAAACATTTGATGGTAGCAGCTTCCCTGCGGGAGATACTCTCTTTGCCAAAATCGCATTATTAGGCGAAAGTAAGTTACAATTCAGTACCCTATCCTAAAGCTTGCTGTTAGGAGGGAATCAGTAGCTTGTAGTGAAAGCGCTTCCAGAGGGGAGTCTAACGAGGGCAAAGATTTGATTGTAGCAGCTTCCCTGCGGGAGATAGTCTCTTTGCCAAAATCGCATTATTAGCCTCAGTTAAGTTACAATTCAGTACCCTATCCTAAAGCTTGCTGTTAGGAGGGAATCTGCAGCTTGCAGTGAAAGCGCTTCCAGAGGGGAGTCTAATGAGGGCAAACATTTGATGGTAGCAGCTTCCCTGCGGGAGATACTCTCTTCGCCAAAATCGCATTATTAGGCGAAAGTAAGTTACAATTCAGTACCCTATCCTAAAGCTTGCTGTTAGGAGGGAATCTGCAGCTTGCAGTGAAAGCGCTTCCAGAGGGGAGTCTAATGAGGGCAAACATTTGATGGTAGCAGCTTCCCTGCGGGAGATACTCTCTTTGCCAAAATCGCATTATTAGGCGAAAGTAAGTTACAATTCAGTACCCTATCCTAAAGCTTGCTGTTAGGAGGGAATCAGTAGCTTGCAGTGAAAGCGCTTCCAGAGGGGAGTCTAACGAGGGCAAAGATTTGATTGTAGCAGCTTCCCTGCGGGAGATAGTCTCTTTGCCAAAATCGCATTATTAGCCTCAGTTAAGTTACAATTCAGTACCCTATCCTAAAGCTTGCTGTTAGGAGGGAATCTGCAGCTTGCAGTGAAAGCGCTTCCAGAGGGGAGTCTAATGAGGGCAAACATTTGATGGTAGCAGCTTCCCTGCGGGAGATAGTCTCTTTGCCAAAATCGCATTATTAGCCTCAGTTAAGTTACAATTCAGTACCCTATCCTAAAGCTTGCTGTTAGGAGGGAATCTGCAGCTTGCAGTGAAAGCGCTTCCAGAGGGGAGTCTAATGAGGGCAAAGATTTGATGGTAGCAGCTTCCCTGCGGGAGATACTCTCTTTGCCAAAATCGCATTAATAGGCGAACGTAAGTTACAATTCAGTATCCTATCCTAAAGCTTGCTGTTAGGAGGGAATCTGCAGCTTGAAGTGAAAGCGCTTCCAGAGGGGAGTCTAACGAGGGCAAATATTTGATGGTAGCAGCTTCCCTGCGGGAGATACTCTCTTTGCCATAATCTCATTATTAGGCGAAAGTAAGTTACAATTCAGTACCCTATCCTAAAGCTTGCTGTTAGGAGGGAATCTGCAGCTTGCAGTGAAAGCGCTTCCAGAGGGGAGTCTAATGAGGGCAAACATTTGATGGTAGCAGCTTCCCTGCGGGAGATAGTCTCTTTGCCAAAATCGCATTATTAGGCGAAAGTAAGTTACAATTCAGTACCCTATCCTAAAGCTTGCTGTTAGGAGGGAATCTGCAGCTTGCAGTGAAAGCGCTTCCAGAGGGGAGTCTAATGAGGGCAAACATTTGATGGTAGCAGCTTCCCTGCGGGAGATACTCTCTTTGCCAAAATCGCATTATTAGGCGAAAGTAAGTTACAATTCAGTACCCTATCCTAAAGCTTGCTGTTAGGAGGGAATCTGCAGCTTGCAGTGAAAGCGCTTCCAGAGGGGATTCTAATGAGGGCAAACATTTGATGGCAGCAGCTTCCCTGCGGGAGATAGTCTCTTTTCCAAAATCGCATTATTAGGCGAAAGTAAGTTACAATTCAGTACCCTATCCTAAAGCTTGCTGTTAGGAGGGAATCTGCAGCTTGCAGTGAAAGCGCTTCCAGAGGGGAGTCTAATGAGGGCAAACATTTGATGATAGCAGCTTCCCTGCGGGAGATACTCTCTTTGCCATTATCGCCTTAGTAGCCGCAGTTGAGTTACAATTCAGTACACCGTCCTACAGCTTGCTGTTAGGAGGGAATCTGCAGCTTGCAGAGAAAGCGCTTCCAGAGGGGAGTCTAATGAGGGCAAACATTTGATGGTAGCAGCTTCCCTGCGGGAGATAGTCTCTTTGCCAAAATCGCATTATTAGGCGAAAGTAAGTTAAAATTCAGTACCCAATCCTAAAGCTTGCTGTTAGGAGGGAATCTGCAGCTTGCAGTGAAAGCGCTTCCAGAGGGGAGTCTATCGAGGGCAAACATTTGATGGTAGCAGCTTCCCTGCGGGAGATACTCTCATTGCCAAAATCGCATTATTAGGCGAAAGTAAGTTACAATTCAGTACCCTATCCTAAAGCTTGCTGTTAGGAGGGAATCTGCAGCTTGCAGTGAAAGCGCTTTCAGAGGGGAGTCTAATGAGGGCAAACATTTGATGGTAGCAGCTTCCCTGCGGGAGATAGTCTCTTTGCCAAAATCGCATTATTAGGCGAAAGTAAGTTAAAATTCAGTACCCTATCCTAAAGCTTGCTGTTAGGAGGGAATCTGCAGCTTGCAGTGAAAGTGCTTCCAGAGGGGAGTCTAACGAGGGCAAAGATTTGATGGTAGCAGCTTCCCTGCGGGAGATACTCTCTTTGCCAAAATCGCATTATTAGGCGAAAGTAAGTTACAATTCAGTACCCTATCCTAAAGCTTGCTGTTAGGAGGGAATCTGCAGCTTGCAGTGAAAGCGCTTCCAGAGGGGAGTCTAACGAGGGCAAAGATTTGATGGTAGCAGCTTCCCTGGGGGAGATACTCTCTTTGCCAAAATCGCATTATTAGGCGAAAGTAAGTTACAATTCAGTACCCTATCCTAAAGCTTGCAGTTAGGAGGGAATCTGCAGCTTGCAGTGAAAGCGCTTCCAGAGGGGAGTCTAACGAGGGCAAAGATTTGATGGTAGCAGCTTCCCTGCGGGAGATAGTCTCTTTGCCAAAATCGCATTATTAGGCGAAAGTAAGTTACAATTCAGTACCCTATCCTAAAGCTTGCTGTTAGGAGGGAATCTGCAGCTTGCAGTGAAAGCGCTTCCAGAGGGGAGTCTAATGAGGGCAAACATTTGATGGTAGCAGCTTCCCTGCGGGAGATAGTCTCTTTGCCAAAATCGCATTATTAGGCGAAAGTAATTTACAATTCAGTACCCTAACCTAAAGCTTGCTGTTAGGAGGGAATCTGCAGCTTGCAGTGAAAGCGCTTCCAGAGGGGAGTCTAACGAGGGCAAACATTTGATGGTAGCAGCTTCCCTGCGGGAGATAGTCTCTTTGCCAAAATCGCATTATTAGGCGAAAGTAAGTTACAATTCAGTACCCTATCCTAAAGCTTGCTGTTAGGAGGGAATCTGCAGCTTGCAGTGAAAGCGCTTCCAGAGGGGAGTCTAACGAGGGCAAAGATTTGATGGTAGCAGCTTCCCTGCGGGAGATAGTCTCTTTGCCAAAATCGCATTATTAGGCGAAAGTAAGTTACAATTCAGTACCCTATCCTAAAGCTTGCTGTTAGGAGGGAATCTGCAGCTTGCAGTGAAAGCGCTTCCAGAGGGGAGTCTAATGAGGGCAAACATTTGATGGTAGCAGCTTCCCTGCGGGAGATAGTCTCTTTGCCAAAATCGCATTATTAGGCGAAAGTAAGTTACAATTCAGTACCCTATCCTAAAGCTTGCTGTTAGGAGGGAATCTGCAGCTTGCAGTGAAAGCGCTTCCAGAGGCAAGTCTAATGAGGGCAAACATTTGATGGTAGCAGCTTCCCTGTGGGAGATAGTCTCTTTGCCAAAATCGCATTATTATGCGAAAGTAAGTTACAATTCAGTACCCTATCCTAAAGCTTGCTGTTAGGAGGGAATATGCAGCTTGCAGTGAAAGCGCTTCCAGAGGGGAGTCTAACGAGGGCAAATATTTGATGGTAGCAGCTTCCCTGCGGGAGATACTCTCTTTGCCATAATCGCATTATTAGGCGAAAGTAAGTTACAATTCAGTACCCTATCCTAAAGCTTGCTGTTAGGAGGGAATCTGCAGCTTGCAGTGAAAGCGCTTCCAGAGGGGAGTCTAATGAGGGCAAACATTTGATGGTAGCAGCTTCCCTGCGGGAGATACTCTCTTTGTCATAATCGCCTTAGTAGCCGCAGTTAAGTTACAATTCAGTACCCTGTCCTACAGCTTGCTGTTAGGAGGGAATCTGCAGCTTGCAGTGAAAGCGCTTCCAGAGGGGAGTCTAATGAGGGCAAAGATTTGATGGTAGCAGCTTCCCTGCGGGAGATAGTCTCTTTGCCAAAATCGCCTTATTAGGCGAAAGTAAGTTACAATTCAGTACCCTATCCTAAAGCTTGCTGTTAGGAGGGAATCTGCAGCTTGCAGTGAAAGCGCTTCCAGAGGGGAGTCTAACGAGGGCAAAGATTTGATTGTAGCAGCTTCCCTGCGGGAGATAGTCTCTTTGCCAAAATCGCATTATTAGGCGAAAGTAAGTTACAATTCAGTACCCTATCCTAAAGCTTGCTGTTAGGAGGGAATCTGCAGCTTGCAGTGAAAGCGCTTCCAGAGGGGAGTCTAATGAGGGCAAACATTTGATGGTAGCAGCTTCCCTGCGGGAGATAGTCTCTTTGCCAAAATCGCCTTATTAGCCGCAGCTAAGTTACAATTCAGTACCCTATCCTAAAGCTTGCTGTTAGGAGGGAATCTGCAGCTTGCAGAGAAAGCGCTTCCAGAGGGGAGTCTAATGAGGGCAAACATTTGATGGTAGCAGCTTCCCTGCGGGAGATAGTCTCTTTGCCAAAATCGCCTTATTAGCCGCAGTTAAGTTACAATTCAGTACCCTATCCTAAAGCTTGCTGTTAGGAGGGAATCTGCAGCTTGCAGTGAAAGCGCTTCCAGAGGGGAGTCTAATGAGGGCAAACATTTGATGGTAGCAGCTTCCCTGCGGGAGATAGTCTCTTTGCCAAAATCGCATTATTAGGTGAAAGTAAGTTACAATTCAGTACCCTATCCTAAAGCTTGCTGTTAGGAGGGAATCTGCAGCTTGCAGTGAAAGCGCTTCCAGAGGGGAGTCTAATGAGGGCAAACATTTGATGGTAGCAGCTTCCCTGCGGGAGATAGTCTCTTTGCCAAAATCGCATTATTAGGTGAAAGTAAGATACAATTCAGTACCCTATCCTAAAGCTTGCTGTTAGGAGGGAATCTGCAGCTTGCAGTGAAAGCGCTTCCAGAGGGGAGTCTAATGAGGGCAAACATTTGATGGTAGCAGCTTCCCTGCGGGAGATAGTCTCTTTGCCAAAATCGCATTATTAGGCGAAAGTAAGTTAAAATTCAGTACCCTATCCTAAAGCTTGCTGTTAGGAGGGAATCTGCAGCTTGCAGTGAAAGCGCTTCCAGAGGGGAGTCTAATGAGGGCAAACATTTGATGGTAGCAGCTTCCCTGCGGGAGATAGTCTCTTTGCCAAAATCGCATTATTAGGCGAAAGTAAGTTACAATTCAGTACCCTATCCTAAAGCTTGCTGTTAGGAGGGAATCTGCAGCTTGCAGTGAAAGCGCTTCCAGAGGGGAGTCTAATGAGGGCAAAGATTTGATGGTAGCAGCTTCCCTGCGGGAGATACTCTCTTTGCCAAAATCGCATTATTAGGCGAAAGTAAGTTACAATTCAGTACCCTATCCTAAAGCTTGCTGTTAGGAGGGAATCTGCAGCTTGCAGTGAAAGCGCTTCCAGAGGGGAGTCTAATGAGGGCAAACATTTGATGGTAGCAGCTTCCCTGCGGGAGATAGTCTCTTTGCCAAAATCGCATTATTATCCTCAGTTAAGTTACAATTCAGTACCCTATCCTAAAGCTTGCTGTTAGGAGGGAATCTGCAGCTTGCAGTGAAAGCGCTTCCAGAGGGGAGTCTATCGAGGGCAAACATTTGATGGTAGCAGCTTCCCTGCGGGAGATAGTCTCTTTGCCAAAATCGCATTATTAGGCGAAAGTAAGTTACAATTCAGTACCCTATCCTAAAGCTTGCTGTTAGGAGGGAATCTGCAGCTTGCAGTGAAAGCGCTTCCAGAGGGGAGTCTATCGAGGGCAAACATTTGATGGTAGCAGCTTCCCTGCGGGAGATACTCTCATTGCCAAAATCGCATTATTAGGCGAAAGTAAGTTACAATTCAGTACCCTATCCTAAAGCTTGCTGTTAGGAGGGAATCTGCAGCTTGCAGTGAAAGCGCTTCCAGAGGGGAGTCTAATGAGGGCAAACATTTGATGGTAGCAGCTTCCCTGCGGGAGATAGTCTCTTTGCCAAAATCGCATTATTAGGCGAAAGTAAGTTAAAATTCAGTACCCTATCCTAAAGCTTGCTGTTAGGAGGGAATCTGCAGCTTGCAGTGAAAGTGCTTCCAGAGGGGAGTCTAACGAGGGCAAAGATTTGATGGTAGCAGCTTCCCTGCGGGAGATAGTCTCTTTGCCAAAATCGCATTATTAGGCGAAAGTAAGTTACAATTCAGTACCCTATCCTAAAGCTTGCTGTTAGGAGGGAATCTGCAGCTTGCAGTGAAAGCGCTTCCAGAGGGGAGTCTAACGAGGGCAAAGATTTGATGGTAGCAGCTTCCCTGCGGGAGATACTCTCTTTGCCAAAATCGCATTATTAGGCGAAAGTAAGTTACAATTCAGTACCCTATCCTAAAGCTTGCTGTTAGGAGGGAATCTGCAGCTTGCAGTGAAAGCGCTTCCAGAGGGGAGTCTAACGAGGCAAAGATTTGATGGTAGCAGCTTCCCTGCGGGAGATAGTCTCTTTGCCAAAATCGCATTATTAGGCGAAAGTAAGTTACAATTCAGTACCCTATCCTAAAGCTTGCTGTTAGGAGGGAATCTGCAGCTTGCAGTGAAAGCGCTTCCAGAGGGGAGTCTAATGAGGGCAAACATTTGATGGTAGCAGCTTCCCTGCGGGAGATAGTCTCTTTGCCAAAATCGCATTATTAGGCGAAAGTAATTTACAATTCAGTACCCTAACCTAAAGCTTGCTGTTAGGAGGGAATCTGCAGCTTGCAGTGAAAGCGCTTCCAGAGGGGAGTGTAATGAGGGCAAACATTTGATGGTAGCAGCTTCCCTGCGGGAGATAGTCTCTTTGCCAAAATCGCATTATTAGGCGAAAGTAAGTTACAATTCAGTACCCTATCCTAAAGCTTGCTGTTAGGAGGGAATCTGCAGCTTGCAGTGAAAGCGCTTCCAGAGGGGAGTCTAACGAGGGCAAAGATTTGATGGTAGCAGCTTCCCTGCGGGAGATACTCTCTTTGCCAAAATCGCATTATTATCCTCAGTTAAGTTACAATTCAGTACCCTATCCTAAAGCTTGCTGTTAGGAGGGAATCTGCAGCTTGCAGTGAAAGCGCTTCCAGAGGGGAGTCTATCGAGGGCAAACATTTGATGGTAGCAGCTTCCCTGCGGGAGATAGTCTCTTTGCCAAAATCGCATTATTAGGCGAAAGTAAGTTACAATTCAGTACCCTATCCTAAAGCTTGCTGTTAGGAGGGAATCTGCAGCTTGCAGTGAAAGCGCTTCCAGAGGGGAGTCTATCGAGGGCAAACATTTGATGGTAGCAGCTTCCCTGCGGGAGATACTCTCATTGCCAAAATCGCATTATTAGGCGAAAGTAAGTTACAATTCAGTACCCTATCCTAAAGCTTGCTGTTAGGAGGGAATCTGCAGCTTGCAGTGAAAGCGCTTCCAGAGGGGAGTCTAATGAGGGCAAACATTTGATGGTAGCAGCTTCCCTGCGGGAGATAGTCTCTTTGCCAAAATCGCATTATTAGGCGAAAGTAAGTTAAAATTCAGTACCCTATCCTAAAGCTTGCTGTTAGGAGGGAATCTGCAGCTTGCAGTGAAAGTGCTTCCAGAGGGGAGTCTAACGAGGGCAAAGATTTGATGGTAGCAGCTTCCCTGCGGGAGATAGTCTCTTTGCCAAAATCGCATTATTAGGCGAAAGTAAGCTACAATTCAGTACCCTATCCTAAAGCTTGCTGTTAGGAGGGAATCTGCAGCTTGCAGTGAAAGCGCTTCCAGAGGGGAGTCTAACGAGGGCAAAGATTTGATGGTAGCAGCTTCCCTGCGGGAGATACTCTCTTTGCCAAAATCGCATTATTAGGCGAAAGTAAGTTACAATTCAGTACCCTATCCTAAAGCTTGCTGTTAGGAGGGAATCTGCAGCTTGCAGTGAAAGCGCTTCCAGAGGGGAGTCTAACGAGGGCAAAGATTTGATGGTAGCAGCTTCCCTGCGGGAGATAGTCTCTTTGCCAAAATCGCATTATTAGGCGAAAGTAAGTTACAATTCAGTACCCTATCCTAAAGCTTGCTGTTAGGAGGGAATCTGCAGCTTGCAGTGAAAGCGCTTCCAGAGGGGAGTCTAATGAGGGCAAACATTTGATGGTAGCAGCTTCCCTGCGGGAGATAGTCTCTTTGCCAAAATCGCATTATTAGGCGAAAGTAATTTACAATTCAGTACCCTAACCTAAAGCTTGCTGTTAGGAGGGAATCTGCAGCTTGCAGTGAAAGCGCTTCCAGAGGGGAGTGTAATGAGGGCAAACATTTGATGGTAGCAGCTTCCCTGCGGGAGATAGTCTCTTTGCCAAAATCGCATTATTAGGCGAAAGTAAGTTACAATTCAGTACCCTATCCTAAAGCTTGCTGTTAGGAGGGAATCTGCAGCTTGCAGTGAAAGCGCTTCCAGAGGGGAGTCTAACGAGGGCAAAGATTTGATGGTAGCAGCTTCCCTGCGGGAGATACTCTCTTTGCCAAAATCGCATTATTAGGCGAAAGTAAGTTACAATTCAGTACCCTATCCTAAAGCTTGCTGTTAGGAGGGAATCTGCAGCTTGCAGTGAAAGCGCTTCCAGAGGGGAGTCTAATGAGGGCAAACATTTGATGGTAGCAGCTTCCCTGCGGGAGATAGTCTCTTTGCCAAAATCGCATTATTAGGCGAAAGTAAGTTACAATTCAGTACCCTATCCTAAAGCTTGCTGTTAGGAGGGAATCTGCAGCTTGCAGTGAAAGCGCTTCCAGAGGCAAGTCTAATGAGGGCAAACATTTGATGGTAGCAGCTTCCCTGTGGGAGATAGTCTCTTTGCCAAAATCGCATTATTATGCGAAAGTAAGTTACAATTCAGTACCCTATCCTAAAGCTTGCTGTTAGGAGGGAATCTGCAGCTTGCAGTGAAAGCGCTTCCAGAGGGGAGTCTAACGAGGGCAAATATTTGATGGTAGCAGCTTCCCTGCGGGAGATACTCTCTTTGCCATAATCGCATTATTAGGCGAAAGTAAGTTACAATTCAGTACCCTATCCTAAAGCTTGCTGTTAGGAGGGAATCTGCAGCTTGCAGTGAAAGCGCTTCCAGAGGGGAGTCTAATGAGGGCAAACATTTGATGGTAGCAGCTTCCCTGCGGGAGATACTCTCTTTGTCATAATCGCCTTAGTAGCCGCAGTTAAGTTACAATTCAGTACCCTGTCCTACAGCTTGCTTTTAGGAGGGAATCTGAAGCTTGCAGTGAAAGCGCTTCCAGAGGGGAGTCTAATGAGGGCAAAGATTTGATGGTAGCAGCTTCCCTGCGGGAGATAGTCTCTTTGCCAAAATCGCATTATTAGGCGAAAGTAAGTTACAATTCAGTACCCTATCCTAAAGCTTGCTGTTAGGAGGGAATCTGCAGCTTGCAGTGAAAGCGCTTCCAGAGGGGAGTCTAACGAGGGCAAAGATTTGATGGTAGCAGCTTCCCTGCGGGAGATAGTCTCTTTGCCAAAATCGCATTATTAGGCGAAAGTAAGTTACAATTCAGTACCCTATCCTAAAGCTTGCTGTTAGGAGGGAATCTGCAGCTTGCAGTGAAAGCGCTTCCAGAGGGGAGTCTAATGAGGGCAAACATTTGATGGTAGCAGCTTCCCTGCGGGAGATAGTCTCTTTGCCAAAATCGCCTTATTAGCCGCAGTAAAGTTACAATTCAGTACCCTATCCTAAAGCTTGCTGTTAGGAGGGAATCTGCAGCTTGCAGAGAAAGCGCTTCCAGAGGGGAGTCTAATGAGGGCAAACATTTGATGGTAGCAGCTTCCCTGCGGGAGATAGTCTCTTTGCCAAAATCGCATTATTAGGCGAAAGTAAGTTACAATTCAGTACCCTATCCTAAAGCTTGCTGTTAGGAGGGAATCTGCAGCTTGCAGTGAAAGCGCTTCCAGAGGGGAGTCTAACGAGGGCAAAGATTTGATGGTAGCAGCTTCCCTGCGGGAGATACTCTCTTTGCCAAAATCGCATTATTAGGCGAAAGTAAGTTACAATTCAGTACCCTATCCTAAAGCTTGCTGTTAGGAGGGAATCTGCAGCTTGCAGTGAAAGCGCTTCCAGAGGGGAGTCTAACGAGGGCAAAGATTTGATGGTAGCAGCTTCCCTGCGGGAGATAGTCTCTTTGCCAAAATCGCATTATTAGGCGAAAGTAAGTTACAATTCAGTACCCTATCCTAAAGCTTGCTGTTAGGAGGGAATCTGCAGCTTGCAGTGAAAGCGCTTCCAGAGGGGAGTCTAATGAGGGCAAACATTTGATGGTAGCAGCTTCCCTGCGGGAGATAGTCTCTTTGCCAAAATCGCATTATTAGGCGAAAGTAATTTACAATTCAGTACCCTAACCTAAAGCTTGCTGTTAGGAGGGAATTTGCAGCTTGCAGTGAAAGCGCTTCCAGAGGGGAGTGTAATGAGGGCAAACATTTGATGGTAGCAGCTTCCCTGCGGGAGATAGTCTCTTTGCCAAAATCGCATTATTAGGCGAAAGTAAGTTACAATTCAGTACCCTATCCTAAAGCTTGCTGTTAGGAGGGAATCTGCAGCTTGCAGTGAAAGCGCTTCCAGAGGGGAGTCTAACGAGGGCAAAGATTTGATGGTAGCAGCTTCCCTGCGGGAGATACTCTCTTTGCCAAAATCGCATTATTATCCTCAGTTAAGTTACAATTCAGTACCCTATCCTAAAGCTTGCTGTTAGGAGGGAATCTGCAGCTTGCAGTGAAAGCGCTTCCAGAGGGGAGTCTATCGAGGGCAAACATTTGATGGTAGCAGCTTCCCTGCGGGAGATAGTCTCTTTGCCAAAATCGCATTATTAGGCGAAAGTAAGTTAAAATTCAGTACCCTATCCTAAAGCTTGCTGTTAGGAGGGAATCTGCAGCTTGCAGTGAAAGTGCTTCCAGAGGGGAGTCTAACGAGGGCAAAGATTTGATGGTAGCAGCTTCCCTGCGGGAGATAGTCTCTTTGCCAAAATCGCATTATTAGGCGAAAGTAAGTTACAATTCAGTACCCTATCCTAAAGCTTGCTGTTAGGAGGGAATCTGCAGCTTGCAGTGAAAGCGCTTCCAGAGGGGAGTCTAATGAGGGCAAATATTTGATGGTAGCAGCTTCCCTGCGGGAGATACTCTCTTTGCCAAAATCGCATTATTAGGCGAAAGTAAGTTACAATTCAGTACCCTATCCTAAAGCTTGCTGTTAGGAGGGAATCTGCAGCTTGCAGTGAAAGCGCTTCCAGAGGGGAGTCTAACGAGGGCAAAGATTTGATGGTAGCAGCTTCCCTGCGGGAGATAGTCTCTTTGCCAAAATCGCATTATTAGGCGAAAGTAAGTTACAATTCAGTACCCTATCCTAAAGCTTGCTGTTAGGAGGGAATCTGCAGCTTGCAGTGAAAGCGCTTCCAGAGGGGAGTCTAATGAGGGCAAACATTTGATGGTAGCAGCTTCCCTGCGGGAGATAGTCTCTTTGCCAAAATCGCATTATTAGGCGAAAGTAATTTACAATTCAGTACCCTAACCTAAAGCTTGCTGTTAGGAGGGAATCTGCAGCTTGCAGTGAAAGCGCTTCCAGAGGGGAGTGTAATGAGGGCAAACATTTGATGGTAGCAGCTTCCCTGCGGGAGATAGTCTCTTTGCCAAAATCGCATTATTAGGCGAAAGTAAGTTACAATTCAGTACCCTATCCTAAAGCTTGCTGTTAGGAGGGAATCTGCAGCTTGCAGTGAAAGCGCTTCCAGAGGGGAGTCTAATGAGGGCAAAGATTTGATGGTAGCAGCTTCCCTGCGGGAGATACTCTCTTTGCCAAAATCGCATTATTAGGCGAAAGTAAGTTACAATTCAGTACCCTATCCTAAAGCTTGCTGTTAGGAGGGAATCTGCAGCTTGCAGTGAAAGCGCTTCCAGAGGGGAGTCTAATGAGGGCAAACATTTGATGGTAGCAGCTTCCCTGCGGGAGATAGTCTCTTTGCCAAAATCGCATTATTAGGCGAAAGTAAGTTACAATTCAGTACCCTATCCTAAAGCTTGCTGTTAGGAGGGAATCTGCAGCTTGCAGTGAAAGCGCTTCCAGAGGCAAGTCTAATGAGGGCAAACATTTGATGGTAGCAGCTTCCCTGTGGGAGATAGTCTCTTTGCCAAAATCGCATTATTATGCGAAAGTAAGTTACAATTCAGTACCCTATCCTAAAGCTTGCTGTTAGGAGGGAATCTGCAGCTTGCAGTGAAATCGCTTCCAGAGGGGAGTCTAACGAGGGCAAATATTTGATGGTAGCAGCTTCCCTGCGGGAGATACTCTCTTTGCCATAATCGCATTATTAGGCGAAAGTAAGTTACAATTCAGTACCCTATCCTAAAGCTTGCTGTTAGGAGGGAATCTGCAGCTTGCAGTGAAAGCGCTTCCAGAGGGGAGTCTAATGAGGGCAAACATTTGATGGTAGCAGCTTCCCTGCGGGAGATACTCTCTTTGTCATAATCGCCTTAGTAGCCGCAGTTAAGTTACAATTCAGTACCCTGTCCTACAGCTTGCTGTTAGGAGGGAATCTGCAGCTTGCAGTGAAAGCGCTTCCAGAGGGGAGTCTAATGAGGGCAAAGATTTGATGGTAGCAGCTTCCCTGCGGGAGATAGTCTCTTTGCCAAAATCGCATTATTAGGCGAAAGTAAGTTACAATTCAGTACCCTATCCTAAAGCTTGCTGTTAGGAGGGAATCTGCAGCTTGCAGTGAAAGCGCTTCCAGAGGGGAGTCTAATGAGGGCAAACATTTGATGGTAGCAGCTTCCCTGCGGGAGATAGTCTCTTTGCCAAAATCGCCTTATTAGCCGCAGTAAAGTTACAAATCAGTACCCTATCCTAAAGCTTGCTGTTAGGAGGGAATCTGCAGCTTGCAGAGAAAGCGCTTCCAGAGGGGAGTCTAATGAGGGCAAACATTTGATGGTAGCAGCTTCCCTGCGGGAGATAGTCTCTTTGCCAAAATCGCATTATTAGGTGAAAGTAAGTTACAATTCAGTACCCTATCCTAAAGCTTGCTGTTAGGAGGGAATCTGCAGCTTGCAGTGAAAGCGCTTCCAGAGGGGAGTCTAATGAGGGCAAACATTTGATGGTAGCAGCTTCCCTGCGGGAGATAGTCTCTTTGCCAAAATCGCATTATTAGGTGAAAGTAAGATACAATTCAGTACCCTATCCTAAAGCTTGCTGTTAGGAGGGAATCTGCAGCTTGCAGTGAAAGCGCTTCCAGAGGGGAGTCTAACGAGGGCAAAGATTTGATGGTAGCAGCTTCCCTGCGGGAGATACACTCTTTGCCAAAATCGCATTATTAGGCGAAAGTAAGTTACAATTCAGTACCCTATCCTAAAGCTTGCTGTTAGGAGGGAATCTGCAGCTTGCAGTGAAAGCGCTTCCAGAGGGGAGTCTAATGAGGGCAAACATTTGATGGTAGCAGCTTCCCTGCGGGAGATACTCTCTTTGCCAAAATCGCATTATTAGGCGAAAGTAAGTTACAATTCAGTACCCTATCCTAAAGCTTGCTGTTAGGAGGGAATCTGCAGCTTGCAGTGAAAGCGCTTCCAGAGGGGAGTCTAATGAGGGCAAACATTTGATGGTAGCAGCTTCCCTGCGGGAGATACTCTCTTTGCAAAATCGCATTATTAGGCGAAAGTAATTTACAATTCAGTACCCTAACCTAAAGCTTGCTGTTAGGAGGGAATCTGCAGCTTGCAGTGAAAGCGCTTCCAGAGGGGAGTCTAACGAGGGCAAAGATTTGATGGTAGCAGCTTCCCTGCGGGAGATAGTCTCTTTGCCAAAATCGCATTATTAGGCGAAAGTAAGTTACAATTCAGTACCCTATCCTAAAGCTTGCTGTTAGGAGGGAATCTGCAGCTTGCAGTGAAAGCGCTTCCAGAGGGGAGTCTAATGAGGGCAAACATTTGATGGTAGCAGCTTCCCTGCGGGAGATAGTCTCTTTGCCAAAATCGCATTATTAGGCGAAAGTAATTTACAATTCAGTACCCTAACCTAAAGCTTGCTGTTAGGAGGGAATCTGCAGCTTGCAGTGAAAGCGCTTCCAGAGGGGAGTGTAATGAGGGCAAACATTTGATGGTAGCAGCTTCCCTGCGGGAGATACTCTCTTTGCCAAAATCGCATTATTAGGCGAAAGTAAGTTACAATTCAGTACCCTATCCTAAAGCTTGCTGTTAGGAGGGAATCTGCAGCTTGCAGTGAAAGCGCTTCCAGAGGGGAGTCTAATGAGGGCAAACATTTGATGGTAGCAGCTTCCCTGCGGGAGATAGTCTCTTTGCCAAAATCGCATTATTAGGCGAAAGTAAGTTACAATTCAGTACCCTATCCTAAAGCTTGCTGTTAGGAGGGAATCTGCAGCTTGCAGTGAAAGCGCTTCCAGAGGGGAGTCTAATGAGGGCAAACATTTGATGGTAGCAGCTTCCCTGCGGGAGATAGTCTCTTTGCCAAAATCGCATTATTAGGCAAAAGTAAGTTACAATTCAGTACCCTATCCTAAAGCTTGCTGTTAGGAGGGAATCTGCAGCTTGCAGTGAAAGCGCTTCCAGAGGGGAGTCTAATGAGGGCAAACATTTGATGGTAGCAGGTTCCCTGCGGGAGATAGTCTCTTTGCCATAATCGCATTATTAGGCGAAAGTAAGTTACAATTCAGTACCCTATCCTAAAGCTTGCTGTTAGGAGGGAATCTGCAGCTTGCAGTGAAAGGGCCTCCAGAGGGGAGTCTAATGAGGGCAAACATTTGATGGTAGCAGCTTCCCTGCGGGAGATAGTCTCTTTGCCAAAATCGCATTATTAGGCGAAAGTAAGTTACAATTCAGTACCCTATCCTAAAGCTTGCTGTTAGGAGGGAATCTGCAGCTTGCAGTGAAAGCGCTTCCAGAGGGGAGTCTAATGAGGGCAAAGATTTGATGGTAGCAGCTTCCCTGCGGGAGATACTCTCATTGCCAAAATCGCATTATTAGGTGAAAGTAAGATACAATTCAGTACCCTATCCTAAAGCTTGCTGTTAGGAGGGAATCTGCAGCTTGCAGTGAAAGAGCTTCCAGAGGGGAGTCTAATAGAGGGCAAACATTTGATGGTAGCAGCTTCCCTGCGGGAGATACTCTCTTTGTCATAATCGCCTTAGTAGTCGCAGATAAGTTACAATTCAGTACACTGTCCTACAGCTTGCTGTTAGGAGGGAATCTGCAGCTTGCAGTGAAAGCGCTTCCAGAGGGGAGTCTAATGAGGGCAAACATTTGATGGTAGCAGCTTCCCTGCGTGAGATATTCTCTTTGCCAAAATCGCATTATTAGCCTCAGTTAAGTTACAATTCAGTACCCTATCCTAAAGCTTGCTGTTAGGAGGGAATCTGCAGCTTGCAGTGAAAGCGCTTCCAGAGGGGAGTCTAATGAGGGCAAACATTTGATGGTAGCAGCTTCCCTGCGGGAGATACTCTCTTTGCCATAATCGCATTATTAGGCGAAAGTAAATTACAATTCAGTACCCTATCCTAAAGCTTGCTGTTAGGAGGGAATCTGCAGCTTGCAGTGAAAGCGCTTCCAGAGGGGAGTCTAATGAGGGCAAACATTTGATGGTAACAGCTTCCCTGCGGGAGATAGTCTCTTTGCCAAAATCGCATTATTAGGCGAAAGTAAGTTACAATTCAGTACCCTATCCTAAAGCTTGCTGTTAGGAGGGAATCTGCAGCTTGCAGTGAAAGCGCTTCCAGAGGGGAGTCTAATGAGGGCAAACATTTGATGGTAACAGCTTCCCTGCGGGAGATACTCTCTTTGCCATAATCGCATTATTAGGCGAAAGTAAGTTACAATTCAGTACCCTATCCTAAAGCTTGCTGTTAGGAGGGAATCTGCAGCTTGCAGTGAAAGCGCTTCCAGAGGGGAGTCTAATGAGGGCAAACATTTGATGGTAGCAGCTTCCCTGCGGGAGATAGTCTCTTTGCCAAAATCGCATTATTAGGCGAAAGTAAGTTACAATTCAGTACCCAATCCTAAAGCTTGCTGTTAGGAGGGAATCTGCAGCTTGCAGAGAAAGCGCTTCCAGAGGGGAGTCTAATGAGGGCAAACATTTGATGGTAGCAGCTTCCCTGCGGGAGATACTCTCTTTGCAAAATCGCATTATTAGGCGAAAGTAAGTTACAATTCAGTACCCTATCCTAAAGCTTGCTGTTAGGAGGGAATCTGCAGCTTGCAGTGAAAGCGCTTCCAGAGGGGAGTCTAATGAGGGCAAACATTTGATGGTAGCAGCTTCCCTGCGGGAGATACTCTCTTTGCCATAATCGCCTTAGTAGCCGCAGTTGCGTTACAATTCAGTACCCTATCCTAAAGCTTGCTGTTAAGAGGGAATCTGCAGCTTCCAGTGAAAGCGCTTCCAGAGGGGAGTCTAATGAGGGCAAACATTTGATGGTAGCAGCTTCCCTGCGGGAGATACTCTCTTTGCCATAATCGCCTTAGTAGCCGCAGTTGCGTTACAATTCAGTACCCTATCCTAAAGCTTGCTGTTAGGAGGGAATCTGCAGCTTGCAGTGAAAGCGCTTCCAGAGGGGAGTCTAATGAGGGCAAACATTTGATGGTAGCAGCTTCCCTGCAGGAGATAGTCTCTTTGCCATAATCGCATTATTAGGCAAAAGTAAGTTACAATTCAGTACCCTATCCTAAAGCTTGCTGTTAGGAGGGAATCTGCAGCTTGCAGTGAAAGCACTTCCAGAGGGGAGTCTAATGAGGGCAAACATTTGATGGTAGCAGCTTCCCTGCGGGAGATAGTCTCTTTGCCAAAATCGCATTATTAGGCGAAAGTAAGTTACAATTCAGTACCCTATCCTAAAGCTTGCTGTTAGGAGGGAATCTGCAGCTTGCAGTGAAAGCGCTTCCAGAGAGGAGTCTAATGAGGGCAAACATTTGATGGTAGCAGCTTCCCTGCGGGAGATAGTCTCTTTTCCAAAATCGCATTATTAGGCGAAAGTAAGTTACAATTCAGTACCCTATCCTAAAGCTTGCTGTTAGGAGGGAATCTGCAGCTTGCAGTGAAAGCGCTTCCAGAGGGGAGTCTAATGAGGGCAAACATTTGATGGTAGCAGGTTTCCTGCGGGAGATAGTCTCTTTGCCAAAATCGCATTATTAGGCGAAAGTAAGTTACAATTCAGTACCCTATCCTAAAGCTTGCTGTTAGGAGGGAATCTGCAGCTTGCAGTGAAAGCGCTTCCAGAGGGGAGTCTAACGAGGGCAAACATTTGATGGTAGCAGCTTCCCTGCGGGAGATAGTCTCTTTGCCAAAATCGCATTATTAGGCGAAAGTAAGTTACAATTCAGTACCCTATCCTAAAGCTTGCTGTTAGGAGGGAATCTGCAGCTTGCAGTGAAAGCGCTTCCAGAGGGGAGTCTAATGAGGGCAAACATTTGATGGTAGCAGCTTCCCTGCGGGAGATACTCTCTTTGCCAAAATCGCATTATTAGGCGAAAGTAAGCTACAATTCAGTACCCTATCCTAAAGCTTGCTGTTAGGAGGGAATCTGCAGCTTGCAGTGAAAGCGCTTCCAGAGGGGAGTCTAATGAGGGCAAACATTTGATGGTAGCAGCTTCCCTGCGGGAGATAGTCTCTTTGCCAAAATCGCATTATTAGGCGAAAGTAAGTTACAATTCAGTACCCTATCCTAAAGCTTGCTGTTAGGAGGGAATCTGCAGCTTGCAGTGAAAGCGCTTCCAGAGGGGAGTCTAATGAGGGCAAACATTTGATGGTAGCAGCTTCCCTGCGGGAGATAGTCTCTTTGCCAAAATCGCATTATTAGGCGAAAGTAAGTTACAATTCAGTACCCTATCCTAAAGCTTGCTGTTAGGAGGGAATCTGCAGCTTGCAGTGAAAGCGCTTCCAGAGGGGAGTCTAATGAGGGCAAACATTTGATGGTAACAGCTTCCCTGCGGGAGATAGTCTCTTTTCCAAAATCGCATTATTAGGCGAAAGTAAGTTACAATTCAGTACCCTATCCTAAAGCTTGCTGTTAGGAGGGAATCTGCAGCTTGCAGTGAAAGCGCTTCCAGAGGGGAGTCTAATGAGGGCAAACATTTGATGGTAACAGCTTCCCTGCGGGAGATACTCTCTTTGCCAAAATCGCATTATTAGGCGAAAGTAAGTTACAATTCAGTACCCAATCCTAAAGCTTGCTGTTAGGAGGGAATCTGCAGCTTGCAGTGAAAGCGCTTCCAGAGGGGAGTCTAATGAGGGCAAACATTTGATGGTAGCAGCTTCCCTGCGGGAGATAGTCTCTTTGCCAAAATCGCATTATTAGGCGAAAGGAAGTTACAATTCAGTACCCTATCCTAAAGCTTGCTGTTAGGAGGGAATCTGCAGCTTGCAGTGAAAGCGCTTCCAGAGGGGAGTCTAACGAGGGCAAAGATTTGATGGTTGCAGCTTCCCTGCGGGAGATACTCTCTTTGCCATAATCGCATTATTAGGCGAAAGTAAGTTACAATTCAGTACCCTATCCTAAAGCTTGCTGTTAGGAGGGAATCTGCAGCTTGCAGTGAAAGCGCTTCCAGAGGGGAGTCTAATGAGGGCAAACATTTGATGGTAGCAGCTTCCCTGCGGGAGATAGTCTCTTTGCCAAAATCGCATTATTAGGTGAAAGTAAGATACAATTCAGTACCCTATCCTAAAGCTTGCTGTTAGGAGGGAATCTGCAGCTTGCAGTGAAAGCGCTTCCAGAGGGGAGTCTAACGAGGGCAAAGATTTGATGGTAGCAGCTTCCCTGCGGGAGATACACTCTTTGCCTAAATCGCATTATTAGGCGAAAGTAAGTTACAATTCAGTACCCTATCCTAAAGCTTGCTGTTAGGAGGGAATCTGCAGCTTGCAGTGAAAGCGCTTCCAGAGGGGAGTCTAATGAGGGCAAACATTTGATGGTAGCAGCTTCCCTGCGGGAGATACTCTCTTTGCCAAAATCGCATTATTAGGCGAAAGTAAGTTACAATTCAGTACCCTATCCTAAAGCTTGCTGTTAGGAGGGAATCTGCAGCTTGCAGTGAAAGCGCTTCCAGAGGGGAGTCTAATGAGGGTAAAGATTTGATGGTAGCAGCTTCCCTGCGGGAGATACTCTCTTTGCCAAAATCGCATTATTAGGCGAAAGTAAGTTACAATTCAGTACCCTATCCTAAAGCTTGCTGTTAGGAGGGAATCTGCAGCTTGCAGTGAAAGCGCTTCCAGAGGGGAGTCTAATGAGGGCAAACATTTGATGGTAGCAGCTTCCCTGCGGGAGATACTCTCTTTGCCATAATCGCCTTAGTAGCCGCAGTTGCGTTACAATTCAGTACCCTATCCTAAAGCTTGCTGTTAGGAGGGAATATGCAGCTTGCAGTGAAAGCGCTTCCAGAGGGGAGTCTAAAGAGGGCAAACATTTGATGGTAGCAGCTTCCCTGCAGGAGATAGTCTCTTTGCCATAATCGCATTATTAGGCGAAAGTAAGTTACAATTCAGTACCCTATCCTAAAGCTTGCTGTTAGGAGGGAATCTGCAGCTTGCAGTGAAAGCACTTCCAGAGGGGAGTCTAATGAGGGCAAACATTTGACGGTAGCAGCTTCCCTGCGGGAGATAGTCTCTTTGCCAAAATCGCATTATTAGGCGAAAGTAAGTTACAATTCAGTACCCTATCCTAAAGCTTGCAGTTAGGAGGGAATCTGCAGCTTGCAGTGAAAGCGCTTCCAGAGGGGAGTCTAACGAGGGCAAAGATTTGATGGTAGCAGCTTCCCTGCGGGAGATAGTCTCTTTGCCAAAATCGCATTATTAGGCGAAAGTAAGTTACAATTCAGTACCCTATCCTAAAGCTTGCTGTTAGGAGGGAATCTGCAGCTTGCAGTGAAAGCGCTTCCAGAGGGGAGTCTAATGAGGGCAAACATTTGATGGTAGCAGCTTCCCTGCGGGAGATACTCTCTTTGCCAAAATCGCATTATTAGGCGAAAGTAAGTTACAATTCAGTACCCTATCCTAAAGCTTGCAGTTAGGAGGGAATCTGCAGCTTGCAGTGAAAGCGCTTCCAGAGGGGAGTCTAACGAGGGCAAAGATTTGATGGTAGCAGCTTCCCTGCGGGAGATAGTCTCTTTGCCAAAATCGCATTATTAGGCGAAAGTAAGTTACAATTCAGTACCCTATCCTAAAGCTTGCTGTTAGGAGGGAATCTGCAGCTTCCAGTGAAAGCGCTTCCAGAGGGGAGTCTAATGAGGGCAAACATTTGATGGTAGCAGCTTCCCTGCGGGAGATAGTCTCTTTGCCAAAATCGCATTATTAGGCGAAAGTAAGCTACAATTCAGTACTCTATCCTAAAGCTTGCTGTTAGGAGGGAATCTGCAGCTTGCAGTGAAAGCGCTTCCAGAGGGGAGTCTAATGAGGGCAAAGATTTGATGGTAGCAGCTTCCCTGCGGGAGATAGTCTCTTTGCCAAAATCGCATTATTAGGCGAAAGTAAGTTACAATTCAGTACCCTATCCTAAAGCTTGCTGTTAGGAGGGAATCTGCAGCTTGCAGTGAAAGTGCTTCCAGAGGGGAGTCTAATGAGGGCAAACATTTGATGGTAGCAGCTTCCCTGCGGGAGATACTCTCTTTGCCAAAATCGCATTATTAGGCGAAAGTAAGTTACAATTCAGTACCCTATCCTAAAGCTTGCTGTTAGGAGGGAATCTGCAGCTTGCAGAGAAAGCGCTTCCAGAGAGGAGTCTAATGAGGGCAAACATTTGATGGTAGCAGCTTCCCTGCGGGAGATAGTCTCTTTGCCAAAATCGCATTATTAGGCGAAAGTAAGTTACAATTCAGTACCCTATCCTAAAGCTTGCTGTTAGGAGGGAATCTGCAGCTTGCAGTGAAAGCGCTTCCAGAGGGGAGTCTAATGAGGGCAAACATTTGATGGTAGCAGGTTCCCTGCGGGAGATAGTCTCTTTGCCAAAATCGCATTATTAGGCGAAAGTAAGTTACAATTCAGTACCCTATCCTAAAGCTTGCAGTTAGGAGGGAATCTGCAGCTTGCAGTGAAAGCGCTTCCAGAGGGGAGTCTAACGAGGGCAAAGATTTGATGGTAGCAGCTTCCCTGCGGGAGATAGTCTCTTTGCCAAAATCGCATTATTAGGCGAAAGTAAGTTACAATTCAGTACCCTATCCTAAAGCTTGCTGTTAGGAGGGAATCTGCAGCTTGCAGTGAAAGCGCTTCCAGAGGGGAGTCTAACGAGGGCAAAGATTTGATGGTAGCAGCTTCCCTGCGGGAGATAGTCTCTTTGCCAAAATCGCATTATTAGGCGAAAGTAAGCTACAATTCAGTACCCTATCCTAAAGCTTGCTGTTAGGAGGGAATCTGCAGCTTGCAGTGAAAGCGCTTCCAGAGGGGAGTCTAATGAGGGCAAAGATTTGATGGTAGCAGCTTCCCTGCGGGAGATAGTCTCTTTGCCAAAATCGCATTATTAGGCGAAAGTAAGTTACAATTCAGTACCCTATCCTAAAGCTTGCTGTTAGGAGGGAATCTGCAGCTTGCAGTGAAAGCGCTTCCACAGGGGAGTCTAATGAGGGCAAACATTTGATGGTAGCAGCTTCCCTGCGGGAGATAGTCTCTTTGCCAAAATCGCATTATTAGGCGAAAGTAAGTTACAATTCAGTACCCTATCCTAAAGCTTGCAGTTAGGAGGGAATCTGCAGCTTGCAGTGAAAGCGCTTCCAGAGGGGAGTCTAACGAGGGCAAAGATTTGATGGTAGCAGCTTCCCTGCGGGAGATAGTCTCTTTGCCAAAATCGCATTATTAGGCGAAAGTAAGTTACAATTCAGTACCCTATCCTAAAGCTTGCTGTTAGGAGGGAATCTGCAGCTTGCAGTGAAAGCGCTTCCAGAGGGGAGTCTAACGAGGGCAAACATTTGATGGTAGCAGCTTCCCTGCGGGAGATAGTCTCTTTGCCAAAATCGCATTATTAGGCGAAAGTAAGTTACAATTCAGTACCCTATCCTAAAGCTTGCAGTTAGGAGGGAATCTGCAGCTTGCAGTGAAAGCGCTTCCAGAGGGGAGTCTAACGAGGGCAAAGATTTGATGGTAGCAGCTTCCCTGCGGGAGATAGTCTCTTTGCCAAAATCGCATTATTAGGCGAAAGTAAGTTACAATTCAGTACCCTATCCTAAAGCTTGCTGTTAGGAGGGAATCTGCAGCTTGCAGTGAAAGCGCTTCCAGAGGGGAGTCTAATGAGGGCAAACATTTGATGGTAGCAGCTTCCCTGCGGGAGATAGTCTCTTTGCCATAATCGCATTATTAGGCGAAAGTAAGTTACAATTCAGTACCCTATCCTAAAGCTTGCAGTTAGGAGGGAATCTGCAGCTTGCAGTGAAAGCGCTTCCAGAGGGGAGTCTAATGAGGGCAAACATTTGATGGTAGCAGCTTCCCTGCGGGAGATAGTCTCTTTGCCAAAATCGCATTATTAGGCGAAAGTAAGTTACAATTCAGTACCCTATCCTAAAGCTTGCTGTTAGGAGGGAATCTGCAGCTTGCAGTGAAAGCGCTTCCAGAGGGGAGTCTAACGAGGGCAAACATTTGATGGTAGCAGCTTCCCTGCGGGAGATAGTCTCTTTGCCAAAATCGCATTATTAGGCGAAAGTAAGTTACAATTCAGTACCCTATCCTAAAGCTTGCAGTTAGGAGGGAATCTGCAGCTTGCAGTGAAAGCGCTTCCAGAGGGGAGTCTAACGAGGGCAAAGATTTGATGGTAGCAGCTTCCCTGCGGGAGATAGTCTCTTTGCCAAAATCGCATTATTAGGCGAAAGTAAGCTACAATTCAGTACCCTATCCTAAAGCTTGCTGTTAGGAGGGAATCTGCAGCTTGCAGTGAAAGCGCTTCCACAGGGGAGTCTAACGAGGGCAAACATTTGATGGTAGCAGCTTCCCTGCGGGAGATACTCTCTTTGCCAAAATCGCATTATTAGGCGAAAGTAAGTTACAATTCAGTACCCTATCCTAAAGCTTGCTGTTAGGAGGGAATCTGCAGCTTGCAGTGAAAGCGCTTCCAGAGAGGAGTCTAATGAGGGCAAACATTTGATGGTAGCAGCTTCCCTGCGGGAGATAGTCTCTTTTCCAAAATCGCATTATTAGGTGAAAGTAAGTTACAATTCAGTACCCTATCCTAAAGCTTGCTGTTAGGAGGGAATCTGCAGCTTGCAGTGAAAGCGCTTCCAGAGGGGAGTCTAATGAGGGCAAACATTTGATGGTAGCAGCTTCCCTGCGGGAGATAGTCTCTTTGCCAAAATCGCATTATTAGGCGAAAGTAAGTTACAATTCAGTACCCTATCCTAAAGCTTGCAGTTAGGAGGGAATCTGCAGCTTGCAGTGAAAGCGCTTCCAGAGGGGAGTCTAACGAGGGCAAAGATTTGATGGTAGCAGCTTCCCTGCGGGAGATAGTCTCTTTGCCAAAATCGCATTATTAGGCGAAAGTAAGTTACAATTCAGTACCCTATCCTAAAGCTTGCTGTTAGGAGGGAATCTGCAGCTTGCAGTGAAAGCGCTTCCAGAGGGGAGTCTAACGAGGGCAAACATTTGATGGTAGCAGCTTCCCTGCGGGAGATAGTCTCTTTGCCAAAATCGCATTATTAGGCGAAAGTAAGTTACAATTCAGTACCCTATCCTAAAGCTTGCAGTTAGGAGGGAATCTGCAGCTTGCAGTGAAAGCGCTTCCAGAGGGGAGTCTAACGAGGGCAAAGATTTGATGGTAGCAGCTTCCCTGCGGGAGATAGTCTCTTTGCCAAAATCGCATTATTAGGCGAAAGTAAGTTACAATTCAGTACCCTATCCTAAAGCTTGCTGTTAGGAGGGAATCTGCAGCTTCCAGTGAAAGCGCTTCCAGAGGGGAGTCTAATGAGGGCAAACATTTGATGGTAGCAGCTTCCCTGCGGGAGATAGTCTCTTTGCCAAAATCGCATTATTAGGCGAAAGTAAGCTACAATTCAGTACCCTATCCTAAAGCTTGCTGTTAGGAGGGAATCTGCAGCTTGCAGTGAAAGCGCTTCCAGAGGGGAGTCTAATGAGGGCAAAGATTTGATGGTAGCAGCTTCCCTGCGGGAGATAGTCTCTTTGCCAAAATCGCATTATTAGGCGAAAGTAAGTTACAATTCAGTACCCTATCCTAAAGCTTGCTGTTAGGAGGGAATCTGCAGCTTGCAGTGAAAGTGCTTCCAGAGGGGAGTCTAATGAGGGCAAACATTTGATGGTAGCAGCTTCCCTGCGGGAGATACTCTCTTTGCCAAAATCGCATTATTAGGCGAAAGTAAGTTACAATTCAGTACCCTATCCTAAAGCTTGCTGTTAGGAGGGAATCTGCAGCTTGCAGAGAAAGCGCTTCCAGAGAGGAGTCTAATGAGGGCAAACATTTGATGGTAGCAGCTTCCCTGCGGGAGATAGTCTCTTTGCCAAAATCGCATTATTAGGCGAAAGTAAGTTACAATTCAGTACCCTATCCTAAAGCTTGCTGTTAGGAGGGAATCTGCAGCTTGCAGTGAAAGCGCTTCCAGAGGGGAGTCTAATGAGGGCAAACATTTGATGGTAGCAGGTTCCCTGCGGGAGATAGTCTCTTTGCCAAAATCGCATTATTAGGCGAAAGTAAGTTACAATTCAGTACCCTATCCTAAAGCTTGCAGTTAGGAGGGAATCTGCAGCTTGCAGTGAAAGCGCTTCCAGAGGGGAGTCTAACGAGGGCAAAGATTTGATGGTAGCAGCTTCCCTGCGGGAGATAGTCTCTTTGCCAAAATCGCATTATTAGGCGAAAGTAAGTTACAATTCAGTACCCTATCCTAAAGCTTGCTGTTAGGAGGGAATCTGCAGCTTGCAGTGAAAGCGCTTCCAGAGGGGAGTCTAACGAGGGCAAACATTTGATGGTAGCAGCTTCCCTGCGGGAGATAGTCTCTTTGCCAAAATCGCATTATTAGGCGAAAGTAAGTTACAATTCAGTACCCTATCCTAAAGCTTGCAGTTAGGAGGGAATCTGCAGCTTGCAGTGAAAGCGCTTCCAGAGGGGAGTCTAACGAGGGCAAAGATTTGATGGTAGCAGCTTCCCTGCGGGAGATAGTCTCTTTGCCAAAATCGCATTATTAGGCGAAAGTAAGCTACAATTCAGTACCCTATCCTAAAGCTTGCTGTTAGGAGGGAATCTGCAGCTTGCAGTGAAAGCGCTTCCAGAGGGGAGTCTAATGAGGGCAAAGATTTGATGGTAGCAGCTTCCCTGCGGGAGATAGTCTCTTTGCCAAAATCGCATTATTAGGCGAAAGTAAGTTACAATTCAGTACCCTATCCTAAAGCTTGCTGTTAGGAGGGAATCTGCAGCTTGCAGTGAAAGCGCTTCCACAGGGGAGTCTAACGAGGGCAAACATTTGATGGTAGCAGCTTCCCTGCGGGAGATACTCTCTTTGCCAAAATCGCATTATTAGGCGAAAGTAAGTTACAATTCAGTACCCTATCCTAAAGCTTGCTGTTAGGAGGGAATCTGCAGCTTGCAGTGAAAGCGCTTCCAGAGAGGAGTCTAATGAGGGCAAACATTTGATGGTAGCAGCTTCCCTGCGGGAGATAGTCTCTTTTCCAAAATCGCATTATTAGGCGAAAGTAAGTTACAATTCAGTACCCTATCCTAAAGCTTGCTGTTAGGAGGGAATCTGCAGCTTGCAGTGAAAGCGCTTCCAGAGGGGAGTCTAATGAGGGCAAACATTTGATGGTAGCAGCTTCCCTGCGGGAGATAGTCTCTTTGCCAAAATCGCATTATTAGGCGAAAGTAAGTTACAATTCAGTACCCTATCCTAAAGCTTGCAGTTAGGAGGGAATCTGCAGCTTGCAGTGAAAGCGCTTCCAGAGGGGAGTCTAACGAGGGCAAAGATTTGATGGTAGCAGCTTCCCTGCGGGAGATAGTCTCTTTGCCAAAATCGCATTATTAGGCGAAAGTAAGTTACAATTCAGTACCCTATCCTAAAGCTTGCTGTTAGGAGGGAATCTGCAGCTTGCAGTGAAAGCGCTTCCAGAGGGGAGTCTAACGAGGGCAAACATTTGATGGTAGCAGCTTCCCTGCGGGAGATAGTCTCTTTGCCAAAATCGCATTATTAGGCGAAAGTAAGTTACAATTCAGTACCCTATCCTAAAGCTTGCAGTTAGGAGGGAATCTGCAGCTTGCAGTGAAAGCGCTTCCAGAGGGGAGTCTAACGAGGGCAAAGATTTGATGGTAGCAGCTTCCCTGCGGGAGATAGTCTCTTTGCCAAAATCGCATTATTAGGCGAAAGTAAGTTACAATTCAGTACCCTATCCTAAAGCTTGCTGTTAGGAGGGAATCTGCAGCTTCCAGTGAAAGCGCTTCCAGAGGGGAGTCTAATGAGGGCAAACATTTGATGGTAGCAGCTTCCCTGCGGGAGATAGTCTCTTTGCCAAAATCGCATTATTAGGCGAAAGTAAGCTACAATTCAGTACCCTATCCTAAAGCTTGCTGTTAGGAGGGAATCTGCAGCTTGCAGTGAAAGCGCTTCCAGAGGGGAGTCTAATGAGGGCAAAGATTTGATGGTAGCAGCTTCCCTGCGGGAGATAGTCTCTTTGCCAAAATCGCATTATTAGGCGAAAGTAAGTTACAATTCAGTACCCTATCCTAAAGCTTGCTGTTAGGAGGGAATCTGCAGCTTGCAGTGAAAGCGCTTCCAGAGGGGAGTCTAATGAGGGCAAACATTTGATGGTAGCAGCTTCCCTGCGGGAGATACTCTCTTTGCCAAAATCGCATTATTAGGCGAAAGTAAGTTACAATTCAGTACCCTATCCTAAAGCTTGCTGTTAGGAGGGAATCTGCAGCTTGCAGTGAAAGCGCTTCCAGAGGGGAGTCTAATGAGGGCAAACATTTGATGGTAGCAGCTTCCCTGCGGGAGATAGTCTCTTTGCCATAATCGCATTATTAGGCGAAAGTAAGTTACAATTCAGTACCCTATCCTAAAGCTTGCAGTTAGGAGGGAATCTGCAGCTTGCAGTGAAAGCGCTTCCAGAGGGGAGTCTAATGAGGGCAAAGATTTGATGGTAGCAGCTTCCCTGCGGGAGATAGTCTCTTTGCCAAAATCGCATTATTAGGCGAAAGTAAGTTACAATTCAGTACCCTATCCTAAAGCTTGCTGTTAGGAGGGAATCTGCAGCTTGCAGTGAAAGCGCTTCCAGAGGGGAGTCTAACGAGGGCAAACATTTGATGGTAGCAGCTTCCCTGCGGGAGATAGTCTCTTTGCCAAAATCGCATTATTAGGCGAAAGTAAGTTACAATTCAGTACCCTATCCTAAAGCTTGCAGTTAGGAGGGAATCTGCAGCTTGCAGTGAAAGCGCTTCCAGAGGGGAGTCTAACGAGGGCAAAGATTTGATGGTAGCAGCTTCCCTGCGGGAGATAGTCTCTTTGCCAAAATCGCATTATTAGGCGAAAGTAAGCTACAATTCAGTACCCTATCCTAAAGCTTGCTGTTAGGAGGGAATCTGCAGCTTGCAGTGAAAGCGCTTCCACAGGGGAGTCTAACGAGGGCAAACATTTGATGGTAGCAGCTTCCCTGCGGGAGATACTCTCTTTGCCAAAATCGCATTATTAGGCGAAAGTAAGTTACAATTCAGTACCCTATCCTAAAGCTTGCTGTTAGGAGGGAATCTGCAGCTTGCAGTGAAAGCGCTTCCAGAGAGGAGTCTAATGAGGGCAAACATTTGATGGTAGCAGCTTCCCTGCGGGAGATAGTCTCTTTTCCAAAATCGCATTATTAGGCGAAAGTAAGTTACAATTCAGTACCCTATCCTAAAGCTTGCTGTTAGGAGGGAATCTGCAGCTTGCAGTGAAAGCGCTTCCAGAGGGGAGTCTAATGAGGGCAAACATTTGATGGTAGCAGCTTCCCTGCGGGAGATAGTCTCTTTGCCAAAATCGCATTATTAGGCGAAAGTAAGTTACAATTCAGTACCCTATCCTAAAGCTTGCAGTTAGGAGGGAATCTGCAGCTTGCAGTGAAAGCGCTTCCAGAGGGGAGTCTAACGAGGGCAAAGATTTGATGGTAGCAGCTTCCCTGCGGGAGATAGTCTCTTTGCCAAAATCGCATTATTAGGCGAAAGTAAGTTACAATTCAGTACCCTATCCTAAAGCTTGCTGTTAGGAGGGAATCTGCAGCTTGCAGTGAAAGCGCTTCCAGAGGGGAGTCTAACGAGGGCAAACATTTGATGGTAGCAGCTTCCCTGCGGGAGATAGTCTCTTTGCCAAAATCGCATTATTAGGCGAAAGTAAGTTACAATTCAGTACCCTATCCTAAAGCTTGCAGTTAGGAGGGAATCTGCAGCTTGCAGTGAAAGCGCTTCCAGAGGGGAGTCTAACGAGGGCAAAGATTTGATGGTAGCAGCTTCCCTGCGGGAGATAGTCTCTTTGCCAAAATCGCATTATTAGGCGAAAGTAAGTTACAATTCAGTACCCTATCCTAAAGCTTGCTGTTAGGAGGGAATCTGCAGCTTCCAGTGAAAGCGCTTCCAGAGGGGAGTCTAATGAGGGCAAACATTTGATGGTAGCAGCTTCCCTGCGGGAGATAGTCTCTTTGCCAAAATCGCATTATTAGGCGAAAGTAAGCTACAATTCAGTACCCTATCCTAAAGCTTGCTGTTAGGAGGGAATCTGCAGCTTGCAGTGAAAGCGCTTCCAGAGGGGAGTCTAATGAGGGCAAAGATTTGATGGTAGCAGCTTCCCTGCGGGAGATAGTCTCTTTGCCAAAATCGCATTATTAGGCGAAAGTAAGTTACAATTCAGTACCCTATCCTAAAGCTTGCTGTTAGGAGGGAATCTGCAGCTTGCAGTGAAAGCGCTTCCAGAGGGGAGTCTAATGAGGGCAAACATTTGATGGTAGCAGCTTCCCTGCGGGAGATACTCTCTTTGCCAAAATCGCATTATTAGGCGAAAGTAAGTTACAATTCAGTACCCTATCCTAAAGCTTGCTGTTAGGAGGGAATCTGCAGCTTGCAGTGAAAGCGCTTCCAGAGGGGAGTCTAATGAGGGCAAACATTTGATGGTAGCAGCTTCCCTGCGGGAGATAGTCTCTTTGCCATAATCGCATTATTAGGCGAAAGTAAGTTACAATTCAGTACCCTATCCTAAAGCTTGCTGTTAGGAGGGAATCTGCAGCTTGCAGTGAAAGCGCTTCCAGAGGGGAGTCTAATGAGGGCAAACATTTGATGGTAGCAGCTTCCCTGCGGGAGATAGTCTCTTTGCCAAAATCGCATTATTAGGCGAAAGTAAGTTACAATTCAGTACCCTATCCTAAAGCTTGCTGTTAGGAGGGAATCTGCAGCTTGCAGTGAAAGCGCTTCCAGAGAGGAGTCTAATGAGGGCAAACATTTGATGGTAGCAGCTTCCCTGCGGGAGATAGTCTCTTTTCCAAAATCGCATTATTAGGCGAAAGTAAGTTACAATTCAGTACCCTATCCTAAAGCTTGCTGTTAGGAGGGAATCTGCAGCTTGCAGTGAAAGCGCTTCCAGAGGGGAGTCTAATGAGGGCAAACATTTGATGGTAGCAGGTTCCCTGCGGGAGATAGTCTCTTTGCCAAAATCGCATTATTAGGCGATAGTAAGTTACAATTCAGTACCCTATCCTAAAGCTTGCAGTTAGGAGGGAATCTGCAGCTTGCAGTGAAAGCGCTTCCAGAGGGGAGTCTAACGAGGGCAAAGATTTGATGGTAGCAGGTTCCCTGCGGGAGATAGTCTCTTTGCCAAAATCGCATTATTAGGCGAAAGTAAGTTACAATTCAGTACCCTATCCTAAAGCTTGCTGTTAGGAGGGAATCTGCAGCTTCCAGTGAAAGCGCTTCCAGAGGGGAGTCTAATGAGGGCAAACATTTGATGGTAGCAGCTTCCCTGCGGGAGATAGTCTCTTTGCCAAAATCGCATTATTAGGCGAAAGTAAGCTACAATTCAGTACCCTATCCTAAAGCTTGCTGTTAGGAGGGAATCTGCAGCTTGCAGTGAAAGCGCTTCCAGAGGGGAGTCTAATGAGGGCAAAGATTTGATGGTAGCAGCTTCCCTGCGGGAGATAGTCTCTTTGCCAAAATCGCATTATTAGGCGAAAGTAAGTTACAATTCAGTACCCTATCCTAAAGCTTGCTGTTAGGAGGGAATCTGCAGCTTGCAGTGAAAGCGCTTCCAGAGGGGAGTCTAATGAGGGCAAACATTTGATGGTAGCAGCTTCCCTGCGGGAGATACTCTCTTTTCCAAAATCGCATTATTAGGCGAAAGTAAGTTACAATTCAGTACCCTATCCTAAAGCTTGCTGTTAGGAGGGAATCTGCAGCTTGCAGTGAAAGCGCTTCCAGAGGGGAGTCTAATGAGGGCAAACATTTGATGGTAACAGCTTCCCTGCGGGAGATAGTCTCTTTGCCAAAATCGCATTATTAGGCGAAAGTAAGTTACAATTCAGTACCCTATCCTAAAGCTTGCTGTTAGGAGGGAATCTGCAGCTTGCAGTGAAAGCGCTTCCAGAGGGGAGTCTAATGAGGGCAAACATTTGATGGTAACAGCTTCCCTGCGGGAGATACTCTCTTTGCCATAATCGCATTATTAGGCGAAAGTAAGTTACAATTCAGTACCCTATCCTAAAGCTTGCTGTTAGGAGGGAATCTGCAGCTTGCAGTGAAAGCGCTTCCAGAGGGGAGTCTAATGAGGGCAAACATTTGATGGTAGCAGCTTCCCTGCGGGAGATAGTCTCTTTGCCAAAATCGCATTATTAGGCGAAAGTAAGTTACAATTCAGTACCCAATCCTAAAGCTTGCTGTTAGGAGGGAATCTGCAGCTTGCAGTGAAAGCGCTTCCAGAGGGGAGTCTAATGAGGGCAAACATTTGATGGTAGCAGCTTCCCTGCGGGAGATAGTCTCTTTGCCAAAATCGCATTATTAGGCGAAAGTAAGTTACAATTCAGTACCCTATCCTAAAGCTTGCTGTTAGGAGGGAATCTGCAGCTTGCAGTGAAAGCGCTTCCAGAGGGGAGTCTAACGAGGGCAAAGATTTGATGGTAGCAGCTTCCCTGCGGGAGATACTCTCTTTGCCATAATCGCATTATTAGGCGAAAGTAAGTTACAATTCAGTACCCTATCCTAAAGCTTGCTGTTAGGAGGGAATCTGCAGCTTGCAGTGAAAGCGCTTCCAGAGGGGAGTCTAATGAGGGCAAACATTTGATGGTAGCAGCTTCCCTGTGGGAGATAGTCTCTTTGCCAAAATCGCCTTATTAGGCGAAAGTAAGTTACAATTCAGTACCCTATCCTAAAGCTTGCTGTTAGGAGGGAATCTGCAGCTTGCAGTGAAAGCGCTTCCAGAGGGGAGTCTAACGAGGGCAAAGATTTGATGGTAGCAGCTTCCCTGCGGGAGATAGTCTCTTTGCCAAAATCGCATTATTAGGCGAAAGTAAGTTACAATTCAGTACCCTATCCTAAAGCTTGCTGTTAGGAGGGAATCTGCAGCTTGCAGTGAAAGCGCTTCCAGAGGGGAGTCTATTGAGGGTAAAGATTTGATGGTAGCAGCTTCCCTGCGGGAGATAGTCTCTTTGCCAAAATCGCATTATTAGGCGAAAGTAAGTTACAATTCAGTACCCTATCCTAAAGCTTGCTGTTAGGAGGGAATCTGCAGCTTGCAGTGAAAGCGCTTCCAGAGGGGAGTCTAATGAGGGCAAACATTTGATGGTAGCAGGTTCCCTGCGGGAGATAGTCTCTTTGCCAAAATCGCATTATTAGGCGAAAGTAAGTTACAATTCAGTACCCTATCCTAAAGCTTGCTGTTAGGAGGGAATCTGCAGCTTGCAGTGAAAGGGCCTCCAGAGGGGAGTCTAATGAGGGCAAACATTTGATGGTAGCAGCTTCCCTGCGGGAGATAGTCTCTTTGCCAAAATCGCATTATTAGCCTCAGTTAAGTTACAATTCAGTACCCTATCCTAAAGCTTGCTGTTAGGAGGGAATCTGCAGCTTGCAGTGAAAGCGCTTCCAGAGGGGAGTCTAATGAGGGCAAAGATTTGATGGTAGCAGCTTCCCTGCGGGAGATACTCTCATTGCCAAAATCGCATTATTAGGTGAAAGTAAGATACAATTCAGTACCCTATCCTAAAGCTTGCTGTTAGGAGGGAATCTGCAGCTTGCAGTGAAAGAGCTTCCAGAGGGGAGTCTAATGAGGGCAAACATTTGATGGTAGCAGCTTCCCTGCGGGAGATACTCTCTTTGTCATAATCGCCTTAGTAGCCGCAGTTAAGTTACAATTCAGTACACTGTCCTACAGCTTGCTGTTAGGAGGGAATCTGCAGCTTGCAGTGAAAGCGCTTCCAGAGGGGAGTCTAATGAGGGCAAACATTTGATGGTAGCAGCTTCCCTGCGTGAGATATTCTCTTTGCCAAAATCGCATTATTAGCCTCAGTTAAGTTACAATTCAGTACCCTATCCTAAAGCTTGCTGTTAGGAGGGAATCTGCAGCTTGCAGTGAAAGCGCTTCCAGAGGGGAGTCTAATGAGGGCAAACATTTGATGGTAGCAGCTTCCCTGCGGGAGATAGTCTCTTTGCCAAAATCGCATTATTAGGCGAAAGTAAGTTACAATTCAGTACCCTATCCTAAAGCTTGCTGTTAGGAGGGAATCTGCAGCTTGCAGTGAAAGCGCTTCCAGAGGGGAGTCTAATGAGGGCAAACATTTGATGGTAACAGCTTCCCTGCGGGAGATAGTCTCTTTGCCAAAATCGCATTATTAGGCGAAAGTAAGTTACAATTCAGTACCCTATCCTAAAGCTTGCTGTTAGGAGGGAATCTGCAGCTTGCAGTGAAAGCGCTTCCAGAGGGGAGTCTAATGAGGGCAAACATTTGATGGTAACAGCTTCCCTGCGGGAGATACTCTCTTTGCCATAATCGCATTATTAGGCGAAAGTAAATTACAATTCAGTACCCTATCCTAAAGCTTGCTGTTAGGAGGGAATCTGCAGCTTGCAGTGAAAGCGCTTCCAGAGGGGAGTCTAATGAGGGCAAACATTTGATGGTAGCAGCTTCCCTGCGGGAGATAGTCTCTTTGCCAAAATCGCATTATTAGGCGAAAGTAAGTTACAATTCAGTACCCAATCCTAAAGCTTGCTGTTAGGAGGGAATCTGCAGCTTGCAGTGAAAGCGCTTCCAGAGGGGAGTCTAATGAGGGCAAACATTTGATGGTAGCAGCTTCCCTGCGGGAGATAGTCTCTTTGCCAAAATCGCATTATTAGGCGAAAGTAAGTTACAATTCAGTACCCTATCCTAAAGCTTGCTGTTAGGAGGGAATCTGCAGCTTGCAGTGAAAGCGCTTCCAGAGGGGAGTCTAACGAGGGCAAAGATTTGATGGTAGCAGCTTCCCTGCGGGAGATACTCTCTTTGCCAAAATCGCATTATTAGGCGAAAGTAAGTTACAATTCAGTACCCTATCCTAAAGCTTGCTGTTAGGAGGGAATCTGCAGCTTGCAGTGAAAGCGCTTCCAGAGGGGAGTCTAATGAGGGCAAACATTTGATGGTAGCAGCTTCCCTGCGGGAGATAGTCTCTTTGCCAAAATCGCATTATTAGGTGAAAGTAAGATACAATTCAGTACCCTATCCTAAAGCTTGCTGTTAGGAGGGAATCTGCAGCTTGCAGTGAAAGCGCTTCCAGAGGGGAGTCTAACGAGGGCAAAGATTTGATGGTAGCAGCTTCCCTGCGGGAGATACACTCTTTGCCTAAATCGCATTATTAGGCGAAAGTAAGTTACAATTCAGTACCCTATCCTAAAGCTTGCTGTTAGGAGGGAATCTGCAGCTTGCAGTGAAAGCGCTTCCAGAGGGGAGTCTAATGAGGGCAAACATTTGATGGTAGCAGCTTCCCTGCGGGAGATACTCTCTTTGCCAAAATCGCATTATTAGGCGAAAGTAAGTTACAATTCAGTACCCTATCCTAAAGCTTGCTGTTAGGAGGGAATCTGCAGCTTGCAGTGAAAGCGCTTCCAGAGGGGAGTCTAATGAGGGTAAAGATTTGATGGTAGCAGCTTCCCTGCGGGAGATACTCTCTTTGCCAAAATCGCATTATTAGGCGAAAGTAAGTTACAATTCAGTACCCTATCCTAAAGCTTGCTGTTAGGAGGGAATCTGCAGCTTGCAGTGAAAGCGCTTCCAGAGGGGAGTCTAATGAGGGCAAACATTTGATGGTAGCAGCTTCCCTGCGGGAGATAGTCTCTTTGCCAAAATCGCATTATTAGCCTCAGTTAAGTTACAATTCAGTACCCTATCCTAAAGCTTGCTGTTAGGAGGGAATCTGCAGCTTGCAGTGAAAGCGCTTCCAGAGGGGAGTCTAACGAGGGCAAAGATTTGATGGTAGCAGCTTCCCTGCGGGAGATACTCTCTTTGCCATAATCGCCTTAGTAGCCGCAGTTGCGTTACAATTCAGAACCCTATCCTAAAGCTTGCTGTTAGGAGGGAATCTGCAGCTTGCAGTGAAAGCGCTTCCAGAGGGGAGTCTAAAGAGGGCAAACATTTGATGGTAGCAGCTTCCCTGCAGGAGATAGTCTCTTTGCCAAAATCGCATTATTAGGCGAAAGTAAGTTACAATTCAGTACCCTATCCTAAAGCTTGCTGTTAGGAGGGAATCTGCAGCTTGCAGTGAAAGCGCTTCCAGAGGGGAGTCTAATGAGGGCAAACATTTGATGGTAGCAGCTTCCCTGCGGGAGATACTCTCTTTGCCATAATCGCATTATTAGGCGAAAGTAAGTTACAATTCAGTACCCTATCCTACAGCTTGCTGTTAGGAGGGAATCTGCAGCTTGCAGTGAAAGCGCTTCCAGAGGGGAGTCTAATGAGGGCAAACATTTGATGGTAGCAGCTTCCCTGCGGGAGATAGTCTCTTTTCCAAAATCGCATTATTAGGCGAAAGTAAGTTACAATTCAGTACCCTATCCTAAAGCTTGCTGTTAGGAGGGAATCTGCAGCTTGCAGTGAAAGCGCTTCCAGAGGGGAGTCTAATGAGGGCAAACATTTGATGGTAGCAGGTTCCCTGCGGGAGATAGTCTCTTTGCCAAAATCGCATTATTAGGCGAAAGTAAGTTACAATTCAGTACCCTATCCTAAAGCTTGCAGTTAGGAGGGAATCTGCAGCTTGCAGTGAAAGCGCTTCCAGAGGGGAGTCTAACGAGGGCAAAGATTTGATGGTAGCAGCTTCCCTGCGGGAGATAGTCTCTTTGCCAAAATCGCATTATTAGGCGAAAGTAAGTTACAATTCAGTACCCTATCCTAAAGCTTGCAGTTAGGAGGGAATCTGCAGCTTGCAGTGAAAGCGCTTCCAGAGGGGAGTCTAATGAGGGCAAACATTTGATGGTAGCAGCTTCCCTGCGGGAGATAGTCTCTTTGCCAAAATCGCATTATTAGGCGAAAGGAAGTTACAATTCAGTACCCTATCCTAAAGCTTGCAGTTAGGAGGGAATCTGCAGCTTGCAGTGAAAGCGCTTCCAGAGGGGAGTCTAACGAGGGCAAACATTTGATGGTAGCAGCTTCCCTGCGGGAGATAGTCTCTTTGCCAAAATCGCATTATTAGGCGAAAGTAAGCTACAATTCAGTACCCTATCCTAAAGCTTGCTGTTAGGAGGGAATCTGCAGCTTGCAGTGAAAGCGCTTCCAGAGGGGAGCCTAATGAGGGCAAACATTTGATGGTAGCAGCTTCCCTGCGGGAGATAGTCTCTTTGCCAAAATCGCATTATTAGGCGAAAGTAAGTTACAATTCAGTACCCTATCCTAAAGCTTGCTGTTAGGAGGGAATCTGCAGCTTGCAGTGAAAGCGCTTCCAGAGGGGAGTCTAATGAGGGCAAACATTTGATGGTAGCAGCTTCCCTGCGGGAGATACTCTCTTTGCCAAAATCGCATTATTAGGCGAAAGTAAGTTACAATTCAGTACCCTATCCTAAAGCTTGCTGTTAGGAGGGAATCTGCAGCTTGCAGTGAAAGCGCTTCCAGAGGGGAGTCTAATGAGGGCAAACATTTGATGGTAGCAGCTTCCCTGCGGGAGATAGTCTCTTTGCCAAAATCGCATTATTAGGCGAAAGTAAGTTACAATTCAGTACCCTATCCTAAAGCTTGCTGTTAGGAGGGAATCTGCAGCTTGCAGTGAAAGCGCTTCCAGAGGGGAGTCTATTGAGGGTAAAGATTTGATGGTAGCAGCTTCCCTGCGGGAGATACTCTCTTTGCCAAAATCGCATTATTAGGCGAAAGTAAGTTACAATTCAGTACCCTATCCTAAAGCTTGCTGTTAGGAGGGAATCTGCAGCTTGCAGTGAAAGCGCTTCCAGAGGGGAGTCTAATGAGGGCAAACATTTGATGGTAGCAGCTTCCCTGCGGGAGATAGTCTCTTTGCCAAAATCGCATTATTAGGCGAAAGTAAGTTACAATTCAGTACCCTATCCTAAAGCTTGTGTTAGGAGGGAATCTGCAGCTTGCAGTGAAAGCGCTTCCAGAGGGGAGTCTAATGAGGGCAAAGATTTGATGATAGCAGCTTCCCTGCGGGAGATACTCTCTTTGCCAAAATCGCATTATTAGGCGAAAGTAAGTTACAATTCAGTACCCTATCCTAAAGCTTGCTGTTAGGAGGGAATCTGCAGCTTGCAGTGAATGCGCTTCCAGAGGGGAGTCTAATGAGGGCAAACATTTGATGGTAACAGCTTCCCTGCAGGAGATACTCTCTTTGCCAAAATCGCATTATTAGGCGAAAGTAAGTTACAATTCAGTACCCAATCCTAAAGCTTGCTGTTAGGAGGGAATCTGCAGCTTGCAGTGAAAGCGCTTCCAGAGGGGAGTCTAATGAGGGCAAACATTTGATGGTAGCAGCTTCCCTGCGGGAGATAGTCTCTTTGCCAAAATCGCATTATTAGGCGAAAGTAAGTTACAATTCAGTACCCTATCCTAAAGCTTGCTGTTAGGAGGGAATCTGCAGCTTGCAGTGAAAGCGCTTCCAGAGGGGAGTCTAATGAGGGCAAACATTTGATGGTAGCAGCTTCCCTGCGGGAGATAGTCTCTTTGCCAAAATCGCATTATTAGGCAAAAGTAAGTTACAATTCAGTACCCTATCCTAAAGTTTGCTGTTAGGAGGGAATCTGCAGCTTGCAGTGAAAGCGCTTCCAGAGGGGAGTCTAATGAGGGCAAAGATTTGATGGTAGCAGCTTCCCTGCGGGAGATACTCTCATTGCCAAAATCGCATTATTAGGTGAAAGTAAGATACAATTCAGTACCCTATCCTAAAGCTTGCTGTTAGGAGGGAATCTGCAGCTTGCAGTGAAAGAGCTTCCAGAGGGGAGTCTAATGAGGGCAAACATTTGATGGTAGCAGCTTCCCTGCGGGAGATACTCTCTTTGTCATAATCGCCTTAGTAGCCGCAGTTAAGTTACAATTCAGTACACTGTCCTACAGCTTGCTGTTAGGAGGGAATCTGCAGCTTGCAGTGAAAGCGCTTCCAGAGGGGAGTCTAATGAGGGCAAACATTTGATGGTAGCAGCTTCCCTGCGTGAGATATTCTCTTTGCCAAAATCGCATTATTAGCCTCAGTTAAGTTACAATTCAGTACCCTATCCTAAAGCTTGCTGTTAGGAGGGAATCTGCAGCTTGCAGTGAAAGCGCTTCCAGAGGGGAGTCTAATGAGGGCAAACATTTGATGGTAGCAGCTTCCCTGCGGGAGATAGTCTCTTTGCCAAAATCGCATTATTAGGCGAAAGTAAGTTACAATTCAGTACCCTATCCTAAAGCTTGCTGTTAGGAGGGAATCTGCAGCTTGCAGTGAAAGCGCTTCCAGAGGGGAGTCTAATGAGGGCAAACATTTGATGGTAACAGCTTCCCTGCGGGAGATAGTCTCTTTGCCAAAATCGCATTATTAGGCGAAAGTACGTTACAATTCAGTACCCTATCCTAAAGCTTGCTGTTAGGAGGGAATCTGCAGCTTGCAGTGAAAGCGCTTCCAGAGGGGAGTCTAATGAGGGCAAACATTTGATGGTAACAGCTTCCCTGCGGGAGATACTCTCTTTGCCATAATCGCATTATTAGGCGAAAGTAAGTTACAATTCAGTACCCTATCCTAAAGCTTGCTGTTAGGAGGGAATCTGCAGCTTGCAGTGAAAGCGCTTCCAGAGGGGAGTCTAATGAGGGCAAACATTTGATGGTAGCAGCTTCCCTGCGGGAGATAGTCTCTTTGCCAAAATCGCATTATTAGGCGAAAGTAAGTTACAATTCAGTACCCAATCCTAAAGCTTGCTGTTAGGAGGGAATCTGCAGCTTGCAGTGAAAGCGCTTCCAGAGGGGAGTCTAATGAGGGCAAACATTTGATGGTAGCAGCTTCCCTGCGGGAGATACTCTCTTTGCAAAATCGCATTATTAGGCGAAAGTAAGTTACAATTCAGTACCCTATCCTAAAGCTTGCTGTTAGGAGGGAATCTGCAGCTTGCAGTGAAAGCGCTTCCAGAGGGGAGTCTAATGAGGGCAAACATTTGATGGTAGCAGCTTCCCTGCGGGAGATAGTCTCTTTTCCAAAATCGCATTATTAGGCGAAAGTAAGTTACAATTCAGTACCCTATCCTAAAGCTTGCAGTTAGGAGGGAATCTGCAGCTTGCAGTGAAAGCGCTTCCAGAGGGGAGTCTAATGAGGGCAAACATTTGATGGTAGCAGGTTCCCTGCGGGAGATAGTCTCTTTGCCAAAATCGCATTATTAGGCGAAAGTAAGTTACAATTCAGTACCCTATCCTAAAGCTTGCAGTTAGGAGGGAATCTGCAGCTTGCAGTGAAAGCGCTTCCAGAGGGGAGTCTAACGAGGGCAAAGATTTGATGGTAGCAGCTTCCCTGCGGGAGATAGTCTCTTTGCCAAAATCGCATTATTAGGCGAAAGTAAGATACAATTCAGTACCCTATCCTAAAGCTTGCAGTTAGGAGGGAATCTGCAGCTTGCAGTGAAAGCGCTTCCAGAGGGGAGTCTAATGAGGGCAAACATTTGATGGTAGCAGCTTCCCTGCGGGAGATAGTCTCTTTGCCAAAATCGCATTATTAGGCGAAAGGAAGTTACAATTCAGTACCCTATCCTAAAGCTTGCTGTTAGGAGGGAATCTGCAGCTTGCAGTGAAAGCGCTTCCAGAGGGGAGTCTAACGAGGGCAAACATTTGATGGTAGCAGCTTCCCTGCGGGAGATAGTCTCTTTGCCAAAATCGCATTATTAGGCGAAAGTAAGCTACAATTCAGTACCCTATCCTAAAGCTTGCTGTTAGGAGGGAATCTGCAGCTTGCAGTGAAAGCGCTTCCAGAGGGGAGCCTAATGAGGGCAAACATTTGATGGTAGCAGCTTCCCTGCGGGAGATAGTCTCTTTGCCAAAATCGCCTTATTAGCCTCAGTGGAGTTACAATTCAGTACCCTATCCTAAAGCTTGCTGTTAGGAGGGAATCTGCAGCTTGCAGTGAAAGCGCTTCCAGAGGGGAGTCTAATGAGGGCAAACATTTGATGGTAGCAGCTTCCCTGCGGGAGATACTCTCTTTGCCAAAATCGCATTATTAGGCGAAAGTAAGTTACAATTCAGTACCCTATCCTAAAGCTTGCTGTTAGGAGGGAATCTGCAGCTTGCAGTGAAAGCGCTTCCAGAGGGGAGTGTAATGAGGGCAAACATTTGATGGTAGCAGCTTCCCTGCGGGAGATAGTCTCTTTGCCAAAATCGCATTATTAGGCGAAAGTAAGTTACAATTCAGTACCCTATCCTAAAGCTTGCTGTTAGGAGGGAATCTGCAGCTTGCAGTGAAAGCGCTTCCAGAGGGGAGTCTATTGAGGGTAAAGATTTGATGGTAGCAGCTTCCCTGCGGGAGATACTCTCTTTGCCAAAATCGCATTATTAGGCGAAAGTAAGTTACAATTCAGTACCCTATCCTAAAGCTTGCTGTTAGGAGGGAATCTGCAGCTTGCAGTGAAAGCGCTTCCAGAGGGGAGTCTAATGAGGGCAAACATTTGATGGTAGCAGCTTCCCTGCGGGAGATAGTCTCTTTGCCAAAATCGCATTATTAGGCGAAAGGAAGTTACAATTCAGTACCCTATCCTAAAGCTTGTGTTAGGAGGGAATCTGCAGCTTGCAGTGAAAGCGCTTCCAGAGGGGAGTCTAATGAGGGCAAAGATTTGATGATAGCAGCTTCCCTGCGGGAGATACTCTCTTTGCCAAAATCGCATTATTAGGCGAAAGTAAGTTACAATTCAGTACCCTATCCTAAAGCTTGCTGTTAGGAGGGAATCTGCAGCTTGCAGTGAATGCGCTTCCAGAGGGGAGTCTAATGAGGGCAAACATTTGATGGTAACAGCTTCCCTGCAGGAGATACTCTCTTTGCCAAAATCGCATTATTAGGCGAAAGTAAGTTACAATTCAGTACCCAATCCTAAAGCTTGCTGTTAGGAGGGAATCTGCAGCTTGCAGTGAAAGCGCTTCCAGAGGGGAGTCTAATGAGGGCAAACATTTGATGGTAGCAGCTTCCCTGCGGGAGATAGTCTCTTTGCCAAAATCGCATTATTAGGCGAAAGTAAGTTACAATTCAGTACCCTATCCTAAAGCTTGCTGTTAGGAGGGAATCTGCAGCTTGCAGTGAAAGCGCTTCCAGAGGGGAGTCTAATGAGGGCAAACATTTGATGGTAGCAGCTTCCCTGCGGGAGATAGTCTCTTTGCCAAAATCGCATTATTAGGCAAAAGTAAGTTACAATTCAGTACCCTATCCTAAAGCTTGCTGTTAGGAGGGAATCTGCAGCTTGCAGTGAAAGCGCTTCCAGAGGGGAGTCTAATGAGGGCAAACATTTGATGGTAGCAGGTTCCCTGCGGGAGATAGTCTCTTTGCCAAAATCGCATTATTAGGCGAAAGTAAGTTACAATTCAGTACCCTATCCTAAAGCTTGCTGTTAGGAGGGAATCTGCAGCTTGCAGTGAAAGGGCCTCCAGAGGGGAGTCTAATGAGGGCAAACATTTGATGGTAGCAGCTTCCCTGCGGGAGATAGTCTCTTTGCCAAAATCGCATTATTAGGCGAAAGTAAGTTACAATTCAGTACCCTATCCTAAAGCTTGCTGTTAGGAGGGAATCTGCAGCTTGCAGTGAAAGCGCTTCCAGAGGGGAGTCTAATGAGGGCAAACATTTGATGGTAGCAGCTTCCCTGCGGGAGATAGTCTCTTTGCCAAAATCGCATTATTAGGCGAAAGGAAGTTACAATTCAGTACCCTATCCTAAAGCTTGCTGTTAGGAGGGAATCTGCAGCTTGCAGTGAAAGCGCTTCCAGAGGGGAGTCTAACGAGGGCAAACATTTGATGGTAGCAGCTTCCCTGCGGGAGATAGTCTCTTTGCCAAAATCGCATTATTAGGCGAAAGTAAGCTACAATTCAGTACCCTATCCTAAAGCTTGCTGTTAGGAGGGAATCTGCAGCTTGCAGTGAAAGCGCTTCCAGAGGGGAGCCTAATGAGGGCAAACATTTGATGGTAGCAGCTTCCCTGCGGGAGATAGTCTCTTTGCCAAAATCGCCTTATTAGCCTCAGTGGAGTTACAATTCAGTACCCTATCCTAAAGCTTGCTGTTAGGAGGGAATCTGCAGCTTGCAGTGAAAGCGCTTCCAGAGGGGAGTCTAATGAGGGCAAACATTTGATGGTAGCAGCTTCCCTGCGGGAGATACTCTCTTTGCCAAAATCGCATTATTAGGCGAAAGTAAGTTACAATTCAGTACCCTATCCTAAAGCTTGCTGTTAGGAGGGAATCTGCAGCTTGCAGTGAAAGCGCTTCCAGAGGGGAGTGTAATGAGGGCAAACATTTGATGGTAGCAGCTTCCCTGCGGGAGATAGTCTCTTTGCCAAAATCGCATTATTAGGCGAAAGTAAGTTACAATTCAGTACCCTATCCTAAAGCTTGCTGTTAGGAGGGAATCTGCAGCTTGCAGTGAAAGCGCTTCCAGAGGGGAGTCTATTGAGGGTAAAGATTTGATGGTAGCAGCTTCCCTGCGGGAGATACTCTCTTTGCCAAAATCGCATTATTAGGCGAAAGTAAGTTACAATTCAGTACCCTATCCTAAAGCTTGCTGTTAGGAGGGAATCTGCAGCTTGCAGTGAAAGCGCTTCCAGAGGGGAGCCTAATGAGGGCAAACATTTGATGGTAGCAGCTTCCCTGCGGGAGATAGTCTCTTTGCCAAAATCGCATTATTAGGCGAAAGGAAGTTACAATTCAGTACCCTATCCTAAAGCTTGTGTTAGGAGGGAATCTGCAGCTTGCAGTGAAAGCGCTTCCAGAGGGGAGTCTAATGAGGGCAAAGATTTGATGATAGCAGCTTCCCTGCGGGAGATACTCTCTTTGCCAAAATCGCATTATTAGGCGAAAGTAAGTTACAATTCAGTACCCTATCCTAAAGCTTGCTGTTAGGAGGGAATCTGCAGCTTGCAGTGAATGCGCTTCCAGAGGGGAGTCTAATGAGGGCAAACATTTGATGGTAACAGCTTCCCTGCAGGAGATACTCTCTTTGCCAAAATCGCATTATTAGGCGAAAGTAAGTTACAATTCAGTACCCAATCCTAAAGCTTGCTGTTAGGAGGGAATCTGCAGCTTGCAGTGAAAGCGCTTCCAGAGGGGAGTCTAATGAGGGCAAACATTTGATGGTAGCAGCTTCCCTGCGGGAGATAGTCTCTTTGCCAAAATCGCATTATTAGGCGAAAGTAAGTTACAATTCAGTACCCTATCCTAAAGCTTGCTGTTAGGAGGGAATCTGCAGCTTGCAGTGAAAGCGCTTCCAGAGGGGAGTCTAATGAGGGCAAACATTTGATGGTAGCAGCTTCCCTGCGGGAGATAGTCTCTTTGCCAAAATCGCATTATTAGGCAAAAGTAAGTTACAATTCAGTACCCTATCCTAAAGCTTGCTGTTAGGAGGGAATCTGCAGCTTGCAGTGAAAGCGCTTCCAGAGGGGAGTCTAATGAGGGCAAACATTTGATGGTAGCAGGTTCCCTGCGGGAGATAGTCTCTTTGCCAAAATCGCATTATTAGGCGAAAGTAAGTTACAATTCAGTACCCTATCCTAAAGCTTGCTGTTAGGAGGGAATCTGCAGCTTGCAGTGAAAGGGCCTCCAGAGGGGAGTCTAATGAGGGCAAACATTTGATGGTAGCAGCTTCCCTGCGGGAGATAGTCTCTTTGCCAAAATCGCATTATTAGGCGAAAGTAAGTTACAATTCAGTACCCTATCCTAAAGCTTGCTGTTAGGAGGGAATCTGCAGCTTGCAGTGAAAGCGCTTCCAGAGGGGAGTCTAATGAGGGCAAAGATTTGATGGTAGCAGCTTCCCTGCGGGAGATACTCTCATTGCCAAAATCGCATTATTAGGTGAAAGTAAGATACAATTCAGTACCCTATCCTAAAGCTTGCTGTTAGGAGGGAATCTGCAGCTTGCAGTGAAAGAGCTTCCAGAGGGGAGTCTAATGAGGGCAAACATTTGATGGTAGCAGCTTCCCTGCGGGAGATACTCTCTTTGTCATAATCGCCTTAGTAGCCGCAGTTAAGTTACAATTCAGTACCCTATCCTAAAGCTTGCTGTTAGGAGGGAATCTGCAGCTTGCAGTGAAAGCGCTTCCAGAGGGGAGTCTAATGAGGGCAAACATTTGATGGTAGCAGCTTCCCTGCGTGAGATATTCTCTTTGCCAAAATCGCATTATTAGCCTCAGTTAAGTTACAATTCAGTACCCTATCCTAAAGCTTGCTGTTAGGAGGGAATCTGCAGCTTGCAGTGAAAGCGCTTCCAGAGGGGAGTCTAATGAGGGCAAACATTTGATGGTAGCAGCTTCCCTGCGGGAGATAGTCTCTTTGCCAAAATCGCATTATTAGGTGAAAGTAAGCTACAATTCAGTACCCTATCCTACAGCTTGCTGTTAGGAGGGAATCTGCAGCTTGCAGTGAAAGCGCTTCCAGAGGGGAGTCTAATGAGGGCAAACATTTGATGGTAGCAGCTTCCCTGCGGGAGATAGTCTCTTTGCCAAAATCGCATTATTAGGCGAAAGTAAGCTACAATTCAGTACCCTATCCTACAGCTTGCTGTTAGGAGGGAATCTGCAGCTTGCAGTGAAAGCGCTTCCAGAGGGGAGTCTAATGAGGGCAAACATTTGATGGTAGCAGCTTCCCTGCGGGAGATAGTCTCTTTGCCAAAATTGCATTATTAGGCGAAAGTAAGTTACAATTCAGTACCCTATCCTAAAGCTTGCTGTTAGGAGGGAATCTGCAGCTTGCAGTGAAAGCGCTTCCAGAGGGGAGTCTAATGAGGGCAAACATTTGATGGTAGCAGCTTCCCTGCGGGAGATACTCTCTTTGCCAAAATCGCATTATTAGGCGAAAGTAAGTTACAATTCAGTACCCTATCCTAAAGCTTGCTGTTAGGAGGGAATCTGCAGCTTGCAGTGAAAGCGCTTCCAGAGGGGAGTCTAACGAGGGCAAAGATTTGATGGTAGCAGCTTCCCTGCGTGAGATAGTCTCTTTGCCAAAATCGCATTAACAGGCGAAAGTAAGTTACAATTCAGTACCCAATCCTAAAGATTGCTGTTAGGAGGGAATCTGCAGCTTGCAGTGAAAGCGCTTCCAGAGGGGAGTCTAATGAGGGCAAACATTTGATGGTAGCAGCTTCCCTGCGGGAGATAGTCTCTTTGCCATAATCGCATTATTAGGCGAAAGTAAGTTACAATTCAGTACCCTATCCTAAAGCTTGCTGTTAGGAGGGAATCTGCAGCTTGCAGTGAAAGCGCTTCCAGAGGGGAGTCTAATGAGGGCAAACATTTGATGGTAGCAGCTTCCCTGCGGGAGATAGTCTCTTTGCCATAATCGCATTATTAGGCGAAAGTAAGTTACAATTCAGTACCCTATCCTAAAGCTTGCTGTTAGGAGGGAATCTGCAGCTTGCAGTGAAAGCGCTTCCAGAGGGGAGTGTAATGAAGGCAAACATTTGATGGTAGCAGCTTCCCTGCGGGAGATAGTCTCTTTGCCAAAATCGCATTATTAGGCGAAAGTAAGTTACAATTCAGTACCCTATCCTAAAGCTTGCTGTTAGGAGGGAATCTGCAGCTTGCAGTGAAAGCGCTTCCAGAGGGGAGTCTAATGAGGGCAAACATTTGATGGTAGCAGCTTCCCTGCGGGAGATACTCTCTTTGTCATAATCGCCTTAGTAGCCGCAGTTAAGTTACAATTCAGTACACTGTCCTACAGCTTGCTGTTAGGAGGGAATCTGCAGCTTGCAGTGAAAGCGCTTCCAGAGGGGAGTCTAATGAGGGCAAAGATTTGATGGTAGCAGCTTCCCTGCGGGAGATACTCTCTTTGCCAAAATCGCATTATTAGGCGAAAGTAAGTTACAATTCAGTACCCTATCCTAAAGCTTGCTGTTAGGAGGGAATCTGCAGCTTGCAGTGAAAGCGCTTCCAGAGGGGAGTCTAATGAGGGCAAACATTTGATAGTAGCAGCTTCCCTGCGGGAGATACTCTTTTTGCCAAAATCGCATTATTAGGCGAAAGTAAGTTACAATTCAGTACCCTATCCTAAAGCTTGCTGTTAGGAGGGAATCTGCAGCTTGCAGTGAAAGCGCTTCCAGAGGGGAGTCTAATGAGGGCAAACATTTGATGGTAGCAGCTTCCCTGCGGGAGATACTCTCTTTGTCAAAATCGCATTATTAGGCGAAAGTAAGTTACAATTCAGTACCCTATCCTAAAGCTTGCTGTTAGGAGGGAATCTGCAGCTTGAAGTGAATGCGCTTCCAGAGGGGAGTCTAATGAGGGCAAATATTTGATGGTAGCAGCTTCCCTGCGGGAGATACTCTCTTTGCCATAATCTCATTATTAGGCGAAAGTAAGTTACAATTCAGTACCCAATCCTAAAGCTTGCTGTTAGGAGGGAATCTGCAGCTTGCAGTGAAAGCGCTTCCAGAGGGGAGTCTAATGAGGGCAAACATTTGATGGTAGCAGCTTCCCTGCGGGAGATAGTCTCTTTGCCAAAATCGAATTATTAGGCGAAAGTAAGTTACAATTCAGTACCCTATCCTAAAGCTTGCTGTTAGGAGGGAATCTGCAGCTTGCAGTGAAAGCGCTTCCAGAGGGGAGTCTAATGAGGGCAAACATTTGATGGTAGCAGCTTCCCTGCGGGAGATACTCTCTTTGCCATAATCGCCTTAGTAGCCGCAGTTGCGTTACAATTCAGTACCCTATCCTAAAGCTTGCTGTTAGGAGGGAATCTGCAGCTTGCAGTGAAAGCGCTTCCAGAGGGGAGTCTAAAGAGGGCATACATTTGATGGTAGCAGCTTCCCTGCAGGAGATAGTCTCTTTGCCAAAATCGCATTATTAGGCGAAAGTAAGTTACAATCCAGTACCCTATCCTAAAGCTTGCTGTTAGGAGGGAATCTGCAGCTTGCAGTGAAAGCGCTTCCAGAGGGGAGTCTAAAGAGGGCATACATTTGATGGTAGCAGCTTCCCTGCAGGAGATACTCTCTTTGCCAAAATCGCATTATTAGGCGAAAGTAAGTTACAATTCAGTACCCTATCCTAAAGCTTGCTGTTAGGAGGGAATCTGCAGCTTGAAGTGAATGCGCTTCCAGAGGGGAGTCTAACGAGGGCAAATATTTGATGGTAGCAGCTTCCCTGCGGGAGATACTCTCTTTGCCAAAATCGCATTATTAGGCGAAAGTAAGTTACAATTCAGTACCCAATCCTAAAGCTTGCTGTTAGGAGGGAATCTGCAGCTTGCAGTGAAAGCGCTTCCAGAGGGGAGTCTAATGAGGGCAAACATTTGATGGTAGCAGCTTCCCTGCGGGAGATAGTCTCTTTGCCAAAATCGAATTATTAGGCGAAAGTAAGTTACAATTCAGTACCCTATCCTAAAGCTTGCTGTTAGGAGGGAATCTGCAGCTTGCAGTGAAAGCGCTTCCAGAGGGGAGTCTAATGAGGGCAAACATTTGATGGTAGCAGCTTCCCTGCGGGAGATACCCTCTTTGTCATAATCGCCCTAGTAGCCGCAGTTAAGTTGCAATTCAGTACACTGTCCTACAGCTTGCTGTTAGGAGGGAATCTGCAGCTTGCAGTGAAAGCGCTTCCAGAGGGGAGTCTAATGAGGGCAAAGATTTGATGGTAGCAGCTTCCCTGCGGGAGATACTCTCTTTGCCAAAATCGCTTTAATAGGCGAAAGTAAGTTACAATTCAGTACCCTATCCTAAAGCTTGCTGTTAGGAGGGAATCTGCAGCTTGCAGTGAAAGCGCTTCCAGAGGGGAGTCTAATGAGGGCAAACATTTGATAGTAGCAGCTTCCCTGCGGGAGATACTCTCTTTGCCAAAATCGCATTATTAGGCGAAAGTAAGTTACAATTCAGTACCCTATCCTAAAGCTTGCTGTTAGGAGGGAATCTGCAGCTTGCAGTGAAAGCGCTTCCAGAGGGGAGTCTAATGAGGGCAAACATTTGATGGTAGCGGCTTCCCTGCGGGAGATACTCTCTTTGTCATAATCGCCTTAGTAGCCGCAGTTAAGTTACAATTCAGTACACTGTCCTACAGCTTGCTGTTAGGAGGGAATCTGCAGCTTGAAGTGAATGCGCTTCCAGAGGGGAGTGTAATGAGGGCAAATATTTGATGGTAGCAGCTTCCCTGCGGGAGATACTCTCTTTGCCAAAATCGCATTATTAGGCGAAAGTAAGTTACAATTCAGTACCCTATCCTAAAGCTTGCTGTTAGGAGGGAATCTGCAGCTTGCAGTGAAAGCGCTTCCAGAGGGGAGTCTAATGAGGGCAAACATTTGATAGTAGCAGCTTCCCTGCGGGAGATACTCTTTTTGCCAAAATCGCATTATTAGGTGAAAGTAAGTTACAATTCAGTACCCTATCCTAAAGCTTGCTGTTAGGAGGGAATCTGCAGCTTGCAGTGAAAGCGCTTCCAGAGGGGAGTCTAATGAGGGCAAACATTTGATGGTAGCAGCTTCCCTGCGGGAGATAGTCTCTTTGCCAAAATCGCATTATTACGCGAAAGTAAGTTACAATTCAGTACCCTATCCTAAAGCTTGCTGTTAGGAGGGAATCTGCAGCTTGCAGTGAAAGCGCTTCCAGAGGGGAGTCTAACGAGGGCAAAGATTTGATGGTAGCAGCTTCCCTGCGGGAGATAGTCTCTTTGCCAAAATCGCATTATTAGGCGAAAGTAAGTTACAATTCAGTACCCTATCCTAAAGCTTGCTGTTAGGAGGGAATCTGCAGCTTGCAGTGAAAGCGCTTCCAGAGGGGAGTCTAATGAGGGCAAACATTTGATGGTAGCAGCTTCCCTGCGGGAGATACTCTCTTTGCCATAATCGCCTTATTAGCCGCAGTTAAGTTACAATTCAGTACACTGTCCTACAGCTTGCTGTTAGGAGGGAATCTGCAGCTTGCAGTGAAAGCGCTTCCAGAGGGGAGTCTAATGAGGGCAAAGATTTGATGGTAGCAGCTTCCCTGCGGGAGATACTCTCTTTGCCAAAATCGCTTTAATAGGCGAAAGTAAGTTACAATTCAGTACCCTATCCTAAAGCTTGCTGTTAGGAGGGAATCTGCAGCTTGCAGTGAAAGCGCTTCCAGAGGGGAGTCTAATGAGGGCAAACATTTGATAGTAGCAGCTTCCCTGCGGGAGATAATCTCTTTGCCAAAATCGCATTATTAGGCGAAAGTAAGTTACAATTCAGTACCCTATCCTAAAGCTTGCTGTTAGGAGGGAATCTGCAGCTTGCAGTGAAAGCGCTTCCAGAGGGGAGTCTAACGAGGGCAAACATTTGATGGTAGCAGCTTCCCTGCGGGAGATAGTCTCTTTGCCAAAATCGCATTATTAGGCGAAAGTAAGTTACAATTCAGTACCCTATCCTAAAGCTTGCTGTTAGGAGGGAATCTGCAGCTTGCAGTGAAAGCGCTTCCAGAGGGGAGTGTAATGAGGGCAAACATTTGATGGTAGCAGCTTCCCTGCGGGAGATACTCTCTTTGCCAAAATCGCATTATCAGCCTCTGTTAAGTTACAATTCAGTACCCTATCCTAAAGCTTGCTGTTAGGAGGGAATCTGCAGCTTGCAGTGAAAGCGCTTCCAGAGGGGAGTCTAATGAGGGCAAACATTTGATAGTAGCAGCTTCCCTGCGGGAGATACTCTCTTTGCCAAAATCGCATTATTAGGCGAAAGTAAGTTACAATTCAGTACCCTATCCTAAAGCTTGCTGTTAGGAGGGAATCTGCAGCTTGCAGTGAAAGCGCTTCCAGAGGGGAGTCTAATGAGGGCAAACATTTGATAGTAGCAGCTTCCCTGCGGGAGATACTCTCTTTGCCATAATCTCATTATTAGGCGAAAGTAAGTTACAATTCAGTACCCAATCCTAAAGCTTGCTGTTAGGAGGGAATCTGCAGTTTGCAGTGAAAGCGCTTCCAGAGGGGAGTCTAATGAGGGCAAACATTTGATGGTAGCAGCTTCCCTGCGGGAGATACTCTCTTTGCCAAAATCGCATTATTAGGCGAAAGTAAGTTACAATTCAGTACCCTATCCTAAAGCTTGCTGTTAGGAGGGAATCTGCAGCTTGCAGTGAAAGCGCTTCCAGAGGGGAGTCTAATGAGGGCAAACATTTGATGGTAGCAGCTTCCCTGCGGGAGATACTCTCTTTGTCATAATCGCCTTAGTAGCCGCAGTTAAGTTACAATTCAGTACACTGTCCTACAGCTTGCTGTTAGGAGGGAATCTGCAGCTTGCAGTGAAAGCGCTTCCAGAGGGGAGTCTAATGAGGGCAAAGATTTGATGGTAGCAGCTTCCCTGCGGGAGATACTCTCTTTGCCAAAATCGCTTTAATAGGCGAAAGTAAGTTACAATTCAGTACCCTATCCTAAAGCTTGCTGTTAGGAGGGAATCTGCAGCTTGCAGTGAAAGCGCTTCCAGAGGGGAGTCTAATGAGGGCAAACATTTGATAGTAGCAGCTTCCCTGCGGGAGATAGTCTCTTTGCCAAAATCGCATTATTAGGCGAAAGTAAGTTACAATTCAGTACCCTATCCTAAAGCTTGCTGTTAGGAGGGAATCTGCAGCTTGCAGTGAAAGCGCTTCCAGAGGGGAGTCTAACGAAGGCAAACATTTGATGGTAGCAGCTTCCCTGCGGGAGATAGTCTCTTTGCCAAAATCGCATTATTAGGCGAAAGTAAGTTACAATTCAGTACCCTATCCTAAAGCTTGCTGTTAGGAGGGAATCTGCAGCTTGCAGTGAAAGCGCTTCCAGAGGGGAGTGTAATGAGGGCAAACATTTGATGGTAGCAGCTTCCCTGCGGGAGATACTCTCTTTGCCAAAATCGCATTATCAGCCTCTGTTAAGTTACAATTCAGTACCCTATCCTAAAGCTTGCTGTTAGGAGGGAATCTGCAGCTTGCAGTGAAAGCGCTTCCAGAGGGGAGTCTAATGAGGGCAAACATTTGATAGTAGCAGCTTCCCTGCGGGAGATACTCTCTTTGCCAAAATCGCATTATTAGGCGAAAGTAAGTTACAATTCAGTACCCTATCCTAAAGCTTGCTGTTAGGAGGGAATCTGCAGCTTGCAGTGAAAGCGCTTCCAGAGGGGAGTCTAATGAGGGCAAACATTTGATAGTAGCAGTTTCCCTGCGGGAGATACTCTCTTTGCCATAATCTCATTATTAGGCGAAAGTAAGTTACAATTCAGTACCCAATCCTAAAGCTTGCTGTTAGGAGGGAATCTGCAGTTTGCAGTGAAAGCGCTTCCAGAGGGGAGTCTAATGAGGGCAAACATTTGATGGTAGCAGCTTCCCTGCGGGAGATACTCTCTTTGCCAAAATCGCATTATTAGGCGAAAGTAAGTTACAATTCAGTACCCTATCCTAAAGCTTGCTGTTAGGAGGGAATCTGCAGCTTGCAGTGAAAGCGCTTCCAGAGGGGAGTCTAATGAGGGCAAACATTTGATGGTAACAGCTTCCCTGCGGGAGATAGTCTCTTTGCCAAAATCGCATTATTAGGCGAAAGTAAGTTACAATTCAGTACCCTATCCTAAAGCTTGCTGTTAGGAGGGAATCTGCAGCTTGCAGTGAAAGCGCTTCCAGAGGGGAGTCTAATGAGGGCAAACATTTGATGGTAGCAGCTTCCCTGCGGGAGATACTCTCTTTGTCATAATCGCCTTAGTAGCCGCAGTTAAGTTACAATTCAGTACACTGTCCTACAGCTTGCTGTTAGGAGGGAATCTGCAGCTTGCAGTGAAAGCGCTTCCAGAGGGGAGTCTAATGAGGGCAAAGATTTGATGGTAGCAGCTTCCCTGCGGGAGATACTCTCTTTGCCAAAATCGCATTAATAGGCGAAAGTAAGTTACAATTCAGTACCCTATCCTAAAGCTTGCTGTTAGGAGGGAATCTGCAGCTTGCAGTGAAAGCGCTTCCAGAGGGGAGTCTAATGAGGGCAAACATTTGATGGTAGCAGCTTCCCTGCGGGAGATACTCTCTTTGCCAAAATCGCATTATTAGGCGAAAGTAAGTTACAATTCAGTACCCTATCCTAAAGCTTGCTGTTAGGAGGGAATCTGCAGCTTGCAGTGAAAGCGCTTCCAGAGGGGAGTCTAATGAGGGCAAACATTTGATGGTAGCGGCTTCCCTGCGGGAGATACTCTCTTTGTCATAATCGCCTTAGTAGCCGCAGTTAAGTTACAATTCAGTACACTGTCCTACAGCTTGCTGTTAGGAGGGAATCTGCAGCTTGAAGTGAATGCGCTTCCAGAGGGGAGTGTAATGAGGGCAAATATTTGATGGTAGCAGCTTCCCTGCGGGAGATACTCTCTTTGCCAAAATCGCATTAATAGGCGAAAGTAAGTTACAATTCAGTACCCTATCCTAAAGCTTGCTGTTAGGAGGGAATCTGCAGCTTGCAGCGAAAGCGCTTCCAGAGGGGAGTCTAATGAGGGCAAACATTTGATAGTAGCAGCTTCCCTGCGGGAGATACTCTCTTTGCCAAAATCGCATTAATAGGCGAAAGTAAGTTACAATTCAGTACCCTATCCTAAAGCTTGCTGTTAGGAGGGAATCTGCAGCTTGCAGTGAAAGCGCTTCCAGAGGGGAGTCTAACGAGGGCAAACATTTGATGGTAGCAGCTTCCCTGCGGGAGATAGTCTCTTTGCCAAAATCGCATTATTAGGCGAAAGTAAGTTACAATTCAGTACCCTATCCTAAAGCTTGCTGTTAGGAGGGAATCTGCAGCTTGCAGTGAAAGCGCTTCCAGAGGGGAGTCTAATGAGGGCAAACATTTGATGGTAGCAGCTTCCCTGCGGGAGATACTCTCTTTGTCAAAATCGCATTATTAGGCGAAAGTAAGTTACAATTCAGTACCCTATCCTAAAGCTTGCTGTTAGGAGGGAATCTGCAGCTTGAAGTGAATGCGCTTCCAGAGGGGAGTCTAATGAGGGCAAATATTTGATGGTAGCAGCTTCCCTGCGGGAGATACTCTCTTTGCCATAATCTCATTATTAGGCGAAAGTAAGTTACAATTCAGTACCCAATCCTAAAGCTTGCTGTTAGGAGGGAATCTGCAGCTTGCAGTGAAAGCGCTTCCAGAGGGGAGTCTAATGAGGGCAAACATTTGATGGTAGCAGCTTCCCTGCGGGAGATAGTCTCTTTGCCAAAATCGAATTATTAGGCGAAAGTAAGTTACAATTCAGTACCCTATCCTAAAGCTTGCTGTTAGGAGGGAATCTGCAGCTTGCAGTGAAAGCGCTTCCAGAGGGGAGTCTAATGAGGGCAAACATTTGATGGTAGCAGCTTCCCTGCGGGAGATACTCTCTTTGCCATAATCGCCTTAGTAGCCGCAGTTGCGTTACAATTCAGTACCCTATCCTAAAGCTTGCTGTTAGGAGGGAATCTGCAGCTTGCAGTGAAAGCGCTTCCAGAGGGGAGTCTAAAGAGGGCATACATTTGATGGTAGCAGCTTCCCTGCAGGAGATAGTCTCTTTGCCAAAATCGCATTATTAGGCGAAAGTAAGTTACAATCCAGTACCCTATCCTAAAGCTTGCTGTTAGGAGGGAATCTGCAGCTTGCAGTGAAAGCGCTTCCAGAGGGGAGTCTAAAGAGGGCATACATTTGATGGTAGCAGCTTCCCTGCAGGAGATACTCTCTTTGCCAAAATCGCATTATTAGGCGAAAGTAAGTTACAATTCAGTACCCTATCCTAAAGCTTGCTGTTAGGAGGGAATCTGCAGCTTGAAGTGAATGCGCTTCCAGAGGGGAGTCTAACGAGGGCAAATATTTGATGGTAGCAGCTTCCCTGCGGGAGATACTCTCTTTGCCATAATCTCATTATTAGGCGAAAGTAAGTTACAATTCAGTACCCAATCCTAAAGCTTGCTGTTAGGAGGGAATCTGCAGCTTGCAGTGAAAGCGCTTCCAGAGGGGAGTCTAATGAGGGCAAACATTTGATGGTAGCAGCTTCCCTGCGGGAGATAGTCTCTTTGCCAAAATCGAATTATTAGGCGAAAGTAAGTTACAATTCAGTACCCTATCCTAAAGCTTGCTGTTAGGAGGGAATCTGCAGCTTGCAGTGAAAGCGCTTCCAGAGGGGAGTCTAATGAGGGCAAACATTTGATGGTAGCAGCTTCCCTGCGGGAGATACCCTCTTTGTCATAATCGCCCTAGTAGCCGCAGTTAAGTTGCAATTCAGTACACTGTCCTACAGCTTGCTGTTAGGAGGGAATCTGCAGCTTGCAGTGAAAGCGCTTCCAGAGGGGAGTCTAATGAGGGCAAAGATTTGATGGTAGCAGCTTCCCTGCGGGAGATACTCTCTTTGCCAAAATCGCTTTAATAGGCGAAAGTAAGTTACAATTCAGTACCCTATCCTAAAGCTTGCTGTTAGGAGGGAATCTGCAGCTTGCAGTGAAAGCGCTTCCAGAGGGGAGTCTAATGAGGGCAAACATTTGATAGTAGCAGCTTCCCTGCGGGAGATACTCTCTTTGCCAAAATCGCATTATTAGGCGAAAGTAAGTTACAATTCAGTACCCTATCCTAAAGCTTGCTGTTAGGAGGGAATCTGCAGCTTGCAGTGAAAGCGCTTCCAGAGGGGAGTCTAATGAGGGCAAACATTTGATGGTAGCGGCTTCCCTGCGGGAGATACTCTCTTTGTCATAATCGCCTTAGTAGCCGCAGTTAAGTTACAATTCAGTACACTGTCCTACAGCTTGCTGTTAGGAGGGAATCTGCAGCTTGAAGTGAATGCGCTTCCAGAGGGGAGTGTAATGAGGGCAAATATTTGATGGTAGCAGCTTCCCTGCGGGAGATACTCTCTTTGCCAAAATCGCATTAATAGGCGAAAGTAAGTTACAATTCAGTACCCTATCCTAAAGCTTGCTGTTAGGAGGGAATCTGCAGCTTGCAGCGAAAGCGCTTCCAGAGGGGAGTCTAATGAGGGCAAACATTTGATAGTAGCAGCTTCCCTGCGGGAGATACTCTCTTTGCCAAAATCGCATTAATAGGCGAAAGTAAGTTACAATTCAGTACCCTATCCTAAAGCTTGCTGTTAGGAGGGAATCTGCAGCTTGCAGTGAAAGCGCTTCCAGAGGGGAGTCTAACGAGGGCAAACGTTTGATGGTAGCAGCTTCCCTGCGGGAGATAGTCTCTTTGCCAAAATCGCATTATTAGGTGAAAGTAAGTTACAATTCAGTACCCTATCCTAAAGCTTGCTGTTAGGAGGGAATCTGCAGCTTGCAGTGAAAGCGCTTCCAGAGGGGAGTCTAATGAGGGCAAACATTTGATGGTAGCAGCTTCCCTGCGGGAGATACTCTCTTTGCCAAAATCGCATTATTAGGCGAAAGTAAGTTACAATTCAGTACCCTATCCTAAAGCTTGCTGTTAGGAGGGAATCTGCAGCTTGAAGTGAATGCGCTTCCAGAGGGGAGTCTAATGAGGGCAAATATTTGATGGTAGCAGCTTCCCTGCGGGAGATACTCTCTTTGCCATAATCTCATTATTAGGCGAAAGTAAGTTACAATTCAGTACCCAATCCTAAAGCTTGCTGTTAGGAGGGAATCTGCAGCTTGCAGTGAAAGCGCTTCCAGAGGGGAGTCTAATGAGGGCAAACATTTGATGGTAGCAGCTTCCCTGCGGGAGATAGTCTCTTTGCCAAAATCGAATTATTAGGCGAAAGTAAGTTACAATTCAGTACCCTATCCTAAAGCTTGCTGTTAGGAGGGAATCTGCAGCTTGCAGTGAAAGCGCTTCCAGAGGGGAGTCTAATGAGGGCAAACATTTGATGGTAGCAGCTTCCCTGCGGGAGATACTCTCTTTGCCATAATCGCCTTAGTAGCCGCAGTTGCGTTACAATTCAGTACCCTATCCTAAAGCTTGCTGTTAGGAGGGAATCTGCAGCTTGCAGTGAAAGCGCTTCCAGAGGGGAGTCTAAAGAGGGCATACATTTGATGGTAGCAGCTTCCCTGCAGGAGATAGTCTCTTTGCCAAAATCGCATTATTAGGCGAAAGTAAGTTACAATTCAGTACCCTATCCTAAAGCTTGCTGTTAGGAGGGAATCTGCAGCTTGCAGTGAAAGCGCTTCCAGAGGGGAGTCTAAAGAGGGCATACATTTGATGGTAGCAGCTTCCCTGCAGGAGATACTCTCTTTGCCAAAATCGCATTATTAGGCGAAAGTAAGTTACAATTCAGTACCCTATCCTAAAGCTTGCTGTTAGGAGGGAATCTGCAGCTTGAAGTGAATGCGCTTCCAGAGGGGAGTCTAACGAGGGCAAATATTTGATAGTAGCAGCTTCCCTGCGGGAGATACTCTCTTTGCCATAATCTCATTATTAGGCGAAAGTAAGTTACAATTCAGTACCCAATCCTAAAGCTTGCTGTTAGGAGGGAATCTGCAGCTTGCAGTGAAAGCGCTTCCAGAGGGGAGTCTAATGAGGGCAAACATTTGATGGTAGCAGCTTCCCTGCGGGAGATAGTCTCTTTGCCAAAATCGAATTATTAGGCGAAAGTAAGTTACAATTCAGTACCCTATCCTAAAGCTTGCTGTTAGGAGGCAATCTGCAGCTTGCAGTGAAAGCGCTTCCAGAGGGGAGTCTAATGAGGGCAAACATTTGATGGTAGCAGCTTCCCTGCGGGAGATACCCTCTTTGTCATAATCGCCCTAGTAGCCGCAGTTAAGTTACAATTCAGTACACTGTCCTACAGCTTGCTGTTAGGAGGGAATCTGCAGCTTGCAGTGAAAGCGCTTCCAGAGGGGAGTCTAATGAGGGCAAACATTTGATGGTAGCAGCTTCCCTGCGGGAGATACTCTCTTTGCCAAAATCGCTTTAATAGGCGAAAGTAAGTTACAATTCAGTACCCTATCCTAAAGCTTGCTGTTAGGAGGGAATCTGCAGCTTGCAGTGAAAGCGCTTCCAGAGGGGAGTCTAATGAGGGCAAACATTTGATAGTAGCAGCTTCCCTGCGGGAGATACTCTCTTTGCCAAAATCGCATTATTAGGCGAAAGTAAGTTACAATTCAGTACCCTATCCTAAAGCTTGCTGTTAGGAGGGAATCTGCAGCTTGCAGTGAAAGCGCTTCCAGAGGGGAGTCTAATGAGGGCAAATATTTGATGGTAGCAGCTTCCCTGCGGGAGATACTCTCTTTGCCAAAATCGCCTTATTAGGCGAAAGTAAGTTACAATTCAGTACCCTATCCTAAAGCTTGCTGTTAGGAGGGAATCTGCAGCTTGCAGTGAAAGCGCTTCCAGAGGGGAGTCTAATGAGGGCAAAGGTTTGATGGTAGCAGCTTCCCTGCGGGAGATAGTCTCTTTGCCAAAATCGCATTATTAGGCGAAAGTAAGTTACAATTCAGTACCCTATCCTAAAGCTTGCTGTTAGGAGGGAATCTGCAGCTTGCAGTGAAAGTGCTTCCAGAGGGGAGTCTAATGAGGGCAAACATTTGATGGTAGCAGCTTCCCTGCGGGAGATAGTCTCTTTGCCATAATCGCATTATTAGGCGAAAGTAAGTTACAATTCAGTACCCTATCCTAAAGCTTGCTGTTAGGAGGGAATCTGCAGCTTGCAGTGAAAGCGCTTCCAGAGGGGAGTCTAATGAGGGCAAACATTTGATGGTAGCAGCTTCCCTGCGGGAGATACTCTCTTTGCCAAAATCGCATTATTAGGCGAAAGTAAGTTACAATTCAGTACCCTATCCTAAAGCTTGCTGTTAGGAGGGAATCTGCAGCTTGCAGTGAAAGCGCTTCCAGAGGGGAGTCTAATGAGGGCAAAGATTTGATGGTAACAGCTTCCCTGCGGGAGATAGTCTCTTTGCCAAAATCGCATTATTAGGCGAAAGTAAGTTACAATTCAGTACCCTATCCTAAAGCTTGCTGTTAGGAGGGAATCTGCAGCTTGCAGTGAAAGTGCTTCCAGAGGGGAGTCTAACGAGGGCAAATATTTGATGGTAGCAGCTTCCCTGCGGGAGATAGTCTCTTTGCCAAAATCGCATTATTAGGCGAAAGGAAGTTACAATTCAGTACCCTATCCTAAAGCTTGCTGTTAGGAGGGAATCTGCAGCTTGAAGTGAAAGCGCTTCCAGAGGGGAGTCTAATGAGGGCAAACATTTGATGGTAACAGCTTCCCTGCGGGAGATAGTCTCTTTGCCAAAATCGCATTATTAGGCGAAAGTAAGTTACAATTCAGTACCCTATCCTAAAGCTTGCTGTTAGGAGGGAATCTGCAGCTTGCAGTGAAAGCGCTTCCAGAGGGGAGTCTAACGAGGGCAAATATTTGATGGTAGCAGCTTCCCTGCGGGAGATACTCTCTTTGCCATAATCGCATTATTAGGCGAAAGTAAGTTAAAATTCAGTACCCTATCCTAAAGCTTGCTGTTAGGAGGGAATCTGCAGCTTGCAGTGAAAGCGCTTCCAGAGGGGAGTCTAATGAGGGCAAAGGTTTGATGGTAGCAGCTTCCCTGCGGGAGATAGTCTCTTTGCCAAAATCGCATTATTAGGCGAAAGTAAGTTACAATTCAGTACCCTATCCTAAAGCTTGCTGTTAGGAGGGAATCTGCAGCTTGCAGTGAAAGCGCTTCCAGAGGGGAGTCTAATGAGGGCAAACATTTGATGGTAGCAGCTTCCCTGCGGGAGATACTCTGTTTGCCAAAATCGCATTATTAGGCGAAAGTAAGTTACAATTCAGTACCCTATCCTAAAGCTTGCTGTTAGGAGGGAATCTGCAGCTTGCAGTGAAAGCGCTTCCAGAGGGGAGTCTAATGAGGGCAAACATTTGATGGTAGCAGCTTCCCTGCGGGAGATAGTCTCTTTGCCAAAATCGCATTATTAGGCGAAAGTAAGTTACAATTCAGTACCCTATCCTAAAGCTTGCTGTTAGGAGGGAATCTGCAGCTTGCAGTGAAAGCGCTTCCAGAGGGGAGTCTAATGAGGGCAAACATTTGATGGTAGCAGCTTCTCTGCGGGAGATACTCTCTTTGCCAAAATCGCATTATTAGGCGAAAGTAAGATACAATTCAGTACCCTATCCTAAAGCTTGCTGTTAGGAGGGAATCTGCAGCTTGCAGTGAAAGCGCTTCCAGAGGGGAGTCTAATGAGGGCAAACATTTGATGGTAGCAGCTTCCCTGCGGGAGATACTCTCTTTGCCAAAATCGCATTATTAGGCGAAAGTAAGTTACAATTCAGTACCCTATCCTAAAGCTTGCTGTTAGGAGGGAATCTGCAGCTTGCAGTGAAAGCGCTTCCAGAGGGGAGTCTAATGAGGGCAAACATTTGATGGTAGCAGCTTCCCTGCGGGAGATACTCTCTTTGCCAAAATCGCCTTATTAGCCGCAGTTAAGATACAATTCAGTACCTTATCCTAAAGCTTGCTGTTAGGAGGGAATCTGCAGCTTGCAGTGAAAGCGCTTCCAGAGGGGAGTCTAATGAGGGCAAACATTTGATGATAGCAGCTTCCCTGCGGGAGATACTCTCTTTGCCATAATCGCCTTAGTAGCCGCAGTTGAGTTACAATTCAGTACACTGTCCTACAGCTTGCTGTTAGGAGGGAATCTGCAGCTTGCAGTGAAAGCGCTTCCAGAGGGGAGTCTAATGAGGGCAAACATTTGATGGTAGCAGCTTCCCTGCGGGAGATATTCTCTTTTCCAAAATCGCATTATTAGGCGAAAGTAAGTTACAATTCAGTACCCTATCCTAAAGCTTGCTGTTAGGAGGGAATCTGCAGCTTGCAGTGAAAGCGCTTCCAGAGGGGAGTCTAATGAGGGCAAAGATTTGATGGTAGCAGCTTCCCTGCGGGAGATATTCTCTTTGCCAAAATCGCATTATTAGGCGAAAGTAAGTTACAATTCAGTACCCAATCCTAAAGCTTGCTGTTAGGAGGGAATCTGCAGCTTGCAGTGAAAGCGCTTCCAGAGGGGAGTCTAATGAGGGCAAACATTTGATGGTAGCAGCTTCCCTGCGGGAGATACTCTCTTTGCCAAAATCGCATTATTAGGCGAAAGTAAGTTACAATTCAGTACCCTATCCTAAAGCTTGCTGTTAGCAGGGAATCTGCAGCTTGCAGTGAAAGTGCTTCAAGAGAGGAATCTAACGAGAGCCAGCATTTGATGGTAGCAGCTTCCCTGCGGGAGATAGTCTCTTTTCCAAAATCGCATTATTAGGCGAAAGTAAGTTACAATTCAGTACCCTATCCTAAAGCTTGCTGTTAGGAGGGAATCTGCAGCTTGCAGTGAACGCGCTTCCAGAGGGGAGTCTAATGAGGGCATACATTTGATGGTAGCAGCTTCCCTGCAGGAGATAGTCTCTTTGCCAAAATCGCATTATTAGGCGAAAGTAAGTTACAATTCAGTACCCTATCCTAAAGCTTGCTGTTAGGAGGGAATCTGCAGCTTGCAGTGAAAGCGCTTCCAGAGGGGAGTCTAATGAGGGCAAACATTTGATGGTAGCAGCTTCCCTGCGGGAGATACTCTCTTTGCCAAAATCGCATTATTAGGCGAAAGTAAGTTACAATTCAGTACCCTATCCTAAAGCTTGCTGTTAGGAGGGAATCTGCAGCTTGCAGTGAAAGCGCTTCCAGAGGGGAGTCTAATGAGGGCAAAGATTTGATGGTAACAGCTTCCCTGCGGGAGATAGTCTCTTTGCCAAAATCGCATTATTAGGCGAAAGTAAGTTACAATTCAGTACCCTATCCTAAAGCTTGCTGTTAGGAGGGAATCTGCAGCTTGCAGTGAAAGTGCTTCCAGAGGGGAGTCTAACGAGGGCAAATATTTGATGGTAGCAGCTTCCCTGCGGGAGATAGTCTCTTTGCCAAAATCGCATTATTAGGCGAAAGGAAGTTACAATTCAGTACCCTATCCTAAAGCTTGCTGTTAGGAGGGAATCTGCAGCTTGCAGTGAAAGCGCTTCCAGAGGGGAGTCTAATGAGGGAAAACATTTGATGGTAACAGCTTCCCTGCGGGAGATAGTCTCTTTGCCAAAATCGCATTATTAGGCGAAAGTAAGTTACAATTCAGTACCCTATCCTAAAGCTTGCTGTTAGGAGGGAATCTGCAGCTTGCAGTGAAAGCGCTTCCAGAGGGGAGTCTAACGAGGGCAAACATTTGATGGTAGCAGCTTCCCTGCGGGAGATAGTCTCTTTGCCAAAATCGCATTATTAGGCGAAAGTAAGTTACAATTCAGTACCCTATCCTAAAGCTTGCTGTTAGGAGGGAATCTGCAGCTTGCAGTGAAAGCGCTTCCAGAGGGGAGTCTAACGAGGGCAAATATTTGATGGTAGCAGCTTCCCTGCGGGAGATACTCTCTTTGCCATAATCGCATTATTAGGCGAAAGTAAGTTAAAATTCAGTACCCTATCCTAAAGCTTGCTGTTAGGAGGGAATCTGCAGCTTGCAGTGAAAGCGCTTCCAGAGGGGAGTCTAATGAGGGCAAACATTTGATGGTAGCAGCTTCCCTGCGGGAGATAGTCTCTTTGCCAAAATCGCATTATTAGGCGAAAGTAAGTTACAATTCAGTACCCTATCCTAAAGCTTGCTGTTAGGAGGGAATCTGCAGCTTGCAGTGAAAGCGCTTCCAGAGGGGAGTCTAATGAGGGCAAACATTTGATGGTAGCAGCTTCCCTGCGGGAGATAGTCTCTTTGCCAAAATCGCATTATTAGGTGAAAGTAAGTTACAATTCAGTACCCTATCCTAAAGCTTGCTGTTAGGAGGGAATCTGCAGCTTGCAGTGAAAGCGCTTCCAGAGGGGAGTCTAATGAGGGCAAACATTTGATGGTAGCAGCTTCCCTGCGGGAGATACTCTCTTTGCCAAAATCGCATTATTAGGCGAAAGTAAGATACAATTCAGTACCCTATCCTAAAGCTTGCTGTTAGGAGGGAATCTGCAGCTTGCAGTGAAAGCGCTTCCAGAGGGGAGTCTAATGAGGGCAAACATTTGAAGGTAGCAGCTTCCCTGCGGGAGATACTCTCTTTGCCAAAATCGCATTATTAGGCGAAAGTAAGTTACAATTCAGTACCCTATCCTAAAGCTTGCTGTTAGGAGGGAATCTGCAGCTTGCAGTGAAAGCGCTTCCAGAGGGGAGTCTAATGAGGGCAAACATTTGATGGTAGCAGCTTCCCTGCGGGAGATACTCTCTTTGCCAAAATCGCATTATTAGGCGAAAGTAAGTTACAATTCAGTACCCTATCCTAAAGCTTGCTGTTAGGAGGGAATCTGCAGCTTGCAGTGAAAGCGCTTCCAGAGGGGAGTCTAATGAGGGCAAACATTTGATGATAGCAGCTTCCCTGCGGGAGATACTCTCTTTGCCATAATCGCCTTAGTAGCCGCAGTTGAGTTACAATTCAGTACACTGTCCTACAGCTTGCTGTTAGGAGGGAATCTGCAGCTTGCAGTGAAAGCGCTTCCAGAGGGGAGTCTAATGAGGGCAAACATTTGATGGTAGCAGCTTCCCTGCGGGAGATATTCTCTTTTCCAAAATCGCATTATTAGGCGAAAGTAAGTTACAATTCAGTACCCTATCCTAAAGCTTGCTGTTAGGAGGGAATCTGCAGCTTGCAGTGAAAGCGCTTCCAGAGGGGAGTCTAATGAGGGCAAAGATTTGATGGTAGCAGCTTCCCTGCGGGAGATATTCTCTTTGCCAAAATTGCATTATTAGGCGAAAGTAAGTTACAATTCAGCACCCTATCCTAAAGCTTGCTGTTAGGAGGGAATCTGCAGCTTGCAGTGAAAGCGCTTCCAGAGGGGAGTCTAATGAGGGCAAACATTTGATGGTAGCAGCTTCCCTGCGGGAGATACTCTCTTTGCCAAAATCGAATTATTAGGCGAAAGTAAGTTACAATTCAGTACCCTATCCTAAAGCTTGCTGTTAGCAGGGAATCTGCAGCTTGCAGTGAAAGTGCTTCAAGAGAGGAATCTAACGAGAGCCAGCATTTGATGGTAGCAGCTTCCCTGCGGGAGATAGTCTCTTTTCCAAAATCGCATTATTAGGCGAAAGTAAGTTACAATTCAGTACCCTATCCTAAAGCTTGCTGTTAGGAGGGAATCTGCAGCTTGCAGTGAACGCGCTTCCAGAGGGGAGTCTAATGAGGGCATACATTTGATGGTAGCAGCTTCCCTGCAGGAGATAGTCTCTTTGCCAAAATCGCATTATTAGGCGAAAGTAAGTTACAATTCAGTACCCTATCCTAAAGCTTGCTGTTAGGAGGGAATCTGCAGCTTGCAGTGAAAGCGCTTCCAGAGGGGAGTCTAATGAGGGCAAACATTTGATGGTAGCAGCTTCCCTGCGGGAGATAGTCTCTTTGCCAAAATCTCATTATTAGGCGAAAGTAAGTTACAATTCAGTACCCAATCCTAAAGCTTGCTGTTAGGAGGGAATCTGCAGCTTGCAGTGAAAGCGCTTCCAGAGGGGAGTCTAATGAGGGCAAACATTTGATGGTAGCAGCTTCCCTGCGGGAGATAGTCTCTTTGCCAAAATCGCATTATTAGGCGAAAGTAAGTTACAATTCAGTACCCTATCCTAAAGCTTGCTGTTAGGAGGGAATCTGCAGCTTGCAGTGAAAGCGCTTCCACAGGGGAGTCTAATGAGGGGAAACATTTGATGGTAGCAGCTTCCCTGCGGGAGATATTCTCTTTGCCAAAATCGCATTATTAGGCGAAAGTAAGTTACAATTCAGTACCCTATCATAAAGCTTGCTGTTAGGAGGGAATCTGCAGCTTGCAGTGAAAGCGCTTCCAGAGGGGAGTCTAATGAGGGCAAACATTTGATGGTAGCAGCTTCCCTGCGGGAGATAGTCTCTTTGCCAAAATCGCCTTATTAGCCGCAGTTAAGTTACAATTCAGTACCCTATCCTAAAGCTTGCTCTTAGGAGGGAATCTGCAGCTTGCAGTGAAAGCGCTTCCAGAGGGGAGTCTAATGAGGGCAAACATTTGATGGTAGCAGCTTCCCTGCGGGAGATATTCTCTTTGCCATAATCGCCTTTGTAGCTGCAGTTAAGTTACAATTAGGTACACTGTCCTACAGCTTGTGGTTAGGAGGGAATCTGCGGCTTGCAGTGAAAGCGCTTCCAGAGGGGAGTCTAATGAGGGCAAAGATTTGATGGTAGCAGCTTCCCTGCGGGAGATAGTCTCTTCGCCAAAATCGAATTATTAGGCGAAAGTAAGTTACAATTCAGTACCCTATCCTAAAGCTTGCTGTTAGGAGGGAATCTGCAGCTTGCAGTGAAAGCGCTTCCAGAGGGGAGTCTAATGAGGGCAAACATTTGATGGTAGCAGCTTCCCTGCGGGAGATAGTCTCTTTGCCAAAATCGCATTATTAGGCGAAAGGAAGTTACAATTCAGTACCCTATCCTAAAGCTTGCTGTTAGGAGGGAATCTGCAGCTTGCAGAGAAAGCGATTCCAGAGGGGAGTCTAATGAGGGGAAACATTCGATGGTAGCAGCTTCCCTGCGGGAGATACTCTCTTTGCCAAAATCGCATTATTAGGCAAAAGTAAGATACAATTCAGTACCCTATCCTAAAGCTTGCTGTTAGGAGGGAATCTGCAGCTTGCAGTGAAAGCGCTTACAGAGGGGAGTCTAATGAGGGGAAGCATTTGATGGTAGCAGCATTCCTGCGGGAGATAGTCTCTTTGCCAAAATCGCATTACTAGGCGAAAGTAAGTTACAATTCAGCACCCTATCCTAAAGCTTGCTGTTAGGAGGGAATCTGCAGCTTGCAGTGAAAGCGCTTCCAGAGGGGAGTCTAATGAGGGCAAACATTTGATGGTAGCAGCTTCCCTGCGGGAGATACTCTCTTTGCCAAAATCGCATTATTAGGCGAAAGTAAGTTACAATTCAGTACCCTATCCTAAAGCTTGCTGTTAGGAGGGAATCTGCAGCTTGCAGTGAAAGTGCTTCAAGAGAGGAATCTAACGAGAGCCAGCATTTGATTGTAGCAGCTTCCCTGCGGGAGATAGTCTCTTTTCCAAAATCGCATTATTAGGCGAAAGTAAGTTACAATTCAGTACCCTATCCTAAAGCTTGCTGTTAGGAGGGAATCTGCAGCTTGCAGTAAAAGTGCTTCCAGAGGGGAGTCTAATGAGGGCAAACATTTGATGGTAGCAGCTTCCCTGCGGGAGATACTCTCTTTGCCAAAATCGCATTATTAGGCGAAAGTAAGTTACAATTCAGTACCCTATCCTAAAGCTTGCTGTTAGGAGGGAATCTGCAGCTTGCAGTGAAAGCGCTTCCAGAGGGGAGTCTAATGAGGGCAAACATTTGATGGTAGCAGCTTCCCTGCGGGAGATAGTCTCTTTGCCAAAATCGCCTTATTAGCCGCAGCTAAGTTACAATTCAGTACCCTATCCTAAAGCTTGCTGTCAGGAGGGAATCTGCAGCTTGCAGTGAAAGCGCTTCCAGAGGGGAGTCTAATGAGGGCAAACATTTGATGGTAGCAGCTTCCCTGCGGGAGATATTCTCTTTGCCATAATCGCCTTTGTAGCTGCAGTTAAGTTACAATTCAGTACACTGTCCTACAGCTTGTGGTTAGGAGGGAATCTGCGGCTTGCAGTGAAAGCGCTTCCAGAGGGGAGTCTAATGAGGGCAAACATTTGATGGTAGCAGCTTCCCTGCGGGAGATATTCTCTTTGCCAAAATCGAATTATTAGGCGAAAGTAAGTTACAATTCAGTACCCTATCCTAAAGCTTGCTGTTAGGAGGGAATCTGCAGCTTGCAGTGAAAGCGCTTCCAGAGGGGAGTCTAATGAGGGCAAACATTTGATGGTAGCAGCTTCCCTGCGGGAGATAGTCTCTTTGCCAAAATCGCATTATTAGGCGAAAGGAAGTTACAATTCAGTACCCTATCCTAAAGCTTGCTGTTAGGAGGGAATCTGCAGCTTGCAGTGAAAGCGCTTCCAGAGGGGAGTCTAATGAGGGCAAACATTTGATGGTAGCAGCTTCCCTGCGGGAGATACTCTCTTTGCCAAAATCGCATTATTAGGCGAAAGTAAGTTACAATTCAGTACCCTATCCTAAAGCTTGCTGTTAGGAGGGAATCTGCAGCTTGCAGTGAAAGTGCTTCAAGAGAGGAATCTAACGAGAGCCAGCATTTGATGGTAGCAGCTTCCCTGCGGGAGATAGTCTCTTTTCCAAAATCGCATTATTAGGCGAAAGTAAGTTACAATTCAGTACCCTATCCTAAAGCTTGCTGTTAGGAGGGAATCTGCAGCTTGCAGTGAAAGCGCTTCCAGAGGGGAGTCTAATGAGGGCAAACATTTGATGGTAGCAGCTTCCCTGCGGGAGATACTCTCTTTTACATAATCACATTATTAGCCTCATTTATGTTACAATTCAGTACCCTATCCTAAACTTGCTGTTAGGAGGGTATCTGCAGCTTGCAGTGAAAGCGCTTCCAGAGGGGAGTCTAATGAGGGCAAACATTTGATGGTAGCAGCTTCCCTGCGGGAGATAGTCTCTTTTCGAAAATCGCATTATTAGGCGAAAGTTAGTTACAATTCAGTACCCTATCCTAAAGCTTGCTGTTAGGAGGGAATCTGCAGCTTGCAGTGAAAGCGCTTCCAGAGGGGAGTCTAATGAGGGCAAACATTTGATGGTAGCAGCTTCCCTGCGGGAGATAGTCTCTTTGCCAAAATCGCATTATTAGGCGAAAGTAAGTTACAATTCAGTACCCTATCCTACAGCTTGCTGTTAGGAGGGAATCTGCAGCTTGCAGTGAAAGCGCTTCCAGAGGGGAGTCTAATGAGGGCAAAGATTTGATGGTAGCAGCTTCCCTGCGGGAGATACTCTCTTCGCCAAAATCGCATTATTAGGCGAAAGTAAGTTACAATTCAGTACCCTATCCTAAAGCTTGCTGTTAGGAGGGAATCTGCAGCTTGCAGTGAAAGCGCTTCCAGAGGGGAGTCTAATGAGGGCAAACATTTGATGGTAGCAGCTTCCCTGCGGGAGATACTCTCTTTGCCAAAATCGCATTATTAGGCGAAAGGAAGTTACAATTCAGTACCCTATCCTAAAGCTTGCTGTTAGGAGGGAATCTGCAGCTTGCAGTGAAAGCGCTTCCAGAAGGGAGTCTAATGAGGGCAAACATTTGATGGTAGCAGCTTCCCTGCGGGAGATAGTCTCTTTGCCAATATCGCCTTATTAGCCGCAGTTAAGTTACAATTCAGTACCCTATCCTAAAGCTTGCTGTCAGGAGGGAATCTGCAGCTTGCAGTGAAAGCGCTTCCAGAGGGGAGTCTAATGAGGGCAAACATTTGATGGTAGCAGCTTCCCTGCGGGAGATATTCTCTTTGCCATAATCGCCTTTGTAGCTGCAGTTAAGTTACAATTCATTACACTGTCCTACAGCTTGTGGTTAGGAGGGAATCTGCGGCTTGCAGTGAAAGCGCTTCCAGAGGGGAGTCTAATGAGGGCAAAGATTTGATGGTAGCAGCTTCCCTGCGGGAGATAGTCTCTTCGCCAAAATCGAATTATTAGGCGAAAGTAAGTTACAATTCAGTACCCTATCCTAAAGCTTGCTGTTAGGAGGGAATCTGCAGCTTGCAGTGAAAGCGCTTCCAGAGGGGAGTCTAATGAGGGCAAACATTTGATGGTAGCAGCTTCCCTGCGGGAGATAGTCTCTTTGCCAAAATCGCATTATTAGGCGAAAGGAAGTTACAATTCAGTACCCTATCCTAAAGCTTGCTGTTAGGAGGGAATCTGCAGCTTGCAGAGAAAGCGATTCCAGAGGGGAGTCTAATGAGGGCAAACATTCGATGGTAGCAGCTTCCCTGCGGGAGATACTCTCTTTGCCAAAATCGCATTATTAGGCAAAAGTAAGTTACAATTCAGTACCCTATCCTAAAGCTTGCTGTTAGGAGGGAATCTGCAGCTTGCAGTGAAAGCGCTTCCAGAGGGGAGTCTAATGAGGGGAAGCATTTGATGGTAGCAGCATTCCTGCGGGAGATAGTCTCTTTGCCAAAATCGCATTACTAGGCGAAAGTAAGTTACAATTCAGCACCCTATCCTAAAGCTTGCTGTTAGGAGGGAATCTGCAGCTTGCAGTGAAAGCGCTTCCAGAGGGGAGTCTAATGAGGGCAAACATTTGATGGTAGCAGCTTCCCTGCGGGAGATACTCTCTTTGCCAAAATCGCATTATTAGGCGAAAGTAAGTTACAATTCAGTACCCTATCCTAAAGCTTGCTGTTAGGAGGGAATCTGCAGCTTGCAGTGAAAGCGCTTCCAGAGGGGAGTCTAAAGAGGGCAAACATTTGATGGTAGCAGCTTCCCTGCGGGAGATACACTCTTTTACATAATCACATTATTAGCCTCATTTACGTTACAATTCAGTACCCTATCCTAAACTTGCTGTTAGGAGGGTATCTGCAGCTTGCAGTGAAAGCGCTTCCAGAGGGGAGTCTAATGAGGGCAAACATTTGATGGTAGCAGCTTCCCTGCGGGAGATAGTCTCTTTTCGAAAATCACATTATTAGGCGAAAGTTAGTTACAATTCAGTACCCTATCCTAAAGCTTGCTGTTAGGAGGGAATCTGCAGCTTGCAGAGAAAGCGCTTCCAGAGGGGAGTCTAATGAGGGCAAACATTTGATGGTAGCAGCTTCCCTGCGGGAGATAGTCTCTTTGCCAAAATCGCCTTATTAGGCGAAAGTAAGTTACAATTCAGTACCCTATCCTAAAGCTTGCTGTTAGGAGGGAATCTGCAGCTTGCAGTGAAAGCGCTTCCAGAAGGGAGTCTAATGAGGGCAAACATTTGATGGTAGCAGCTTCCCTGCGGGAGATAGTCTCTTTGCCAAAATCGCCTTATTAGCCGCAGTTAAGTTACAATTCAGTACCCTATCCTAAAGCTTGCTGTCAGGAGGGAATCTGCAGCTTGCAGTGAAAGCGCTTCCAGAGGGGAGTCTAATGAGGGCAAACATTTGATGGTAGCAGCTTCCCTGCGGGAGATACTCTCTTTGCCAAAATCGCATTATTAGGCGAAAGGAAGTTACAATTCAGTACCCTATCCTAAAGCTTGCTGTTAGGAGGGAATCTGCAGCTTGCAGTGAAAGCGCTTCCAGAAGGGAGTCTAATGAGGGCAAACATTTGATGGTAGCAGCTTCCCTGCGGGAGATAATCTCTTTGCCAAAATCGCCTTATTAGCCGCAGTTAAGTTACAATTCAGTACCCTATCCTAAAGCTTGCTGTCAGGAGGGAATCTGCAGCTTGCAGTGAAAGCGCTTCCAGAGGGGAGTCTAATGAGGGCAAACATTTGATGGTAGCAGCTTCCCTGCGGGAGATATTCTCTTTGCCATAATCGCCTTTGTAGCTGCAGTTAAGTTACAATTCATTACACTGTCCTACAGCTTGTGGTTAGGAGGGAATCTGCGGCTTGCAGTGAAAGCGCTTCCAGAGGGGAGTCTAATGAGGGCAAAGATTTGATGGTAGCAGCTTCCCTGCGGGAGATAGTCTCTTCGCCAAAATCGAATTATTAGGCGAAAGTAAGTTACAATTCAGTACCCTATCCTAAAGCTTGCTGTTAGGAGGGAATCTGCAGCTTGCAGTGAAAGCGCTTCCAGAGGGGAGTCTAATGAGGGCAAACATTTGATGGTAGCAGCTTCCCTGCGGGAGATAGTCTCTTTGCCAAAATCGCATTATTAGGCGAAAGGAAGTTACAATTCAGTACCCTATCCTAAAGCTTGCTGTTAGGAGGGAATCTGCAGCTTGCAGAGAATGCGATTCCAGAGGGGAGTCTAATGAGGGGAAACATTCGATGGTAGCAGCTTCCCTGCGGGAGATACTCTCTTTGCCAAAATCGCATTATTAGGCAAAAGTAAGTTACAATTCAGTACCCTATCCTAAAGCTTGCTGTTAGGAGGGAATCTGCAGCTTGCAGTGAAAGCGCTTCCAGAGGGGAGTCTAATGAGGGGAAGCATTTGATGGTAGCAGCATTCCTGCGGGAGATAGTCTCTTTGCCAAAATCGCATTACTAGGCGAAAGTAAGTTACAATTCAGCACCCTATCCTAAAGCTTGCTGTTAGGAGGGAATCTGCAGCTTGCAGTGAAAGCGCTTCCAGAGGGGAGTCTAATGAGGGCAAACATTTGATGGTAGCAGCTTCCCTGCGGGAGATACTCTCTTTGCCAAAATCGCATTATTAGGCGAAAGTAAGTTACAATTCAGTACCCTATCCTAAAGCTTGCTGTTAGGAGGGAATCTGCAGCTTGCAGTGAAAGCGCTTCCAGAGGGGAGTCTAATGAGGGCAAACATTTGATGGTAGCAGCTTCCCTGCGGGAGATACACTCTTTTACATAATCACATTATTAGCCTCATTTACGTTACAATTCAGTACCCTATCCTAAACTTGCTGTTAGGAGGGTATCTGCAGCTTGCAGTGAAAGCGCTTCCAGAGGGGAGTCTAATGAGGGCAAACATTTGATGGTAGCAGCTTCCCTGCGGGAGATAGTCTCTTTTCGAAAATCACATTATTAGGCGAAAGTTAGTTACAATTCAGTACCCTATCCTAAAGCTTGCTGTTAGGAGGGAATCTGCAGCTTGCAGAGAAAGCGCTTCCAGAGGGGAGTCTAATGAGGGCAAACATTTGATGGTAGCAGCTTCCCTGCGGGAGATAGTCTCTGTGCCAAAATCGCATTATTAGGCGAAAGTAAGTTACAATTCAGTACCCTATCCTAAAGCTTGCTGTTAGGAGGGAATCTGCAGCTTGCAGTGAAAGCGCTTCCAGAGGGGAGTCTAATGAGGGCAAAGATTTGATGGTAGCAGCTTCCCTGCGGGAGATAGTCTCTTTGCCAAAATCGAATTATTAGGCGAAAGTAAGTTACAATTCAGTACCCTATCCTAAAGCTTGCTGTTAGGAGGGAATCTGCAGCTTGCAGTGAAAGCGCTTCCAGAGGGGAGTCTAATGAGGGCAAACATTTGATGGTAGCAGCTTCCCTGCGGGAGATACTCTCTTTGCCAAAATCGCATTATTAGGCGAAAGTAAGTTACAATTCAGTACCCTATCCTAAAGCTTGCTGTTAGGAGGGAATCTGCAGCTTGCAGTGAAAGCGCTTCCAGAGGGGAGTCTAATGAGGGCAAACATTTGATGGTAGCAGCTTCCCTGCGGGAGATAGTCTCTTTTCCAAAATCGCATTATTAGGCGAAAGGAAGTTACAATTCAGTACCCTATCCTAAAGCTTGCTGTTAGGAGGGAATCTGCAGCTTGCAGTGAAAGCGCTTCCAGAGGGGAGTCTAATGAGGGCAAACATTTGATGGTAGCAGCTTCCCTGCGGGAGATAGTCTCTTTGCCAAAATCGCATTATTAGGCGAAAGGAAGTTACAATTCAGTACCCTATCCTAAAGCTTGCTGTTAAGAGCGAATCTGCAGCTTGCAGTGAAAGCGCTTCCAGAGGGGAGTCTAATGAGGGCAAACATTTGATGGTAGCAGCTTCCCTGCGGGAGATACTCTCTTTGCCATAATCGCCTTTGTAGCTGCAGTTAAGTTACAATTCAGTACACTGTCCTACAGCTTGTGGTTAGGAGGGAATCTGCGGCTTGCAGTGAAAGCGCTTCCAGAGGGGAGTCTAATGAGGGCAAAGATTTGATGGTACCAGCTTCCCTGCGGGAGATACTCTCTTTGCCAAAATCGCCTTATTAGGCGAAAGTAAGTTACAATTCAGTACCCTATCCTAAAGCTTGCTGTAAGGAGGGAATCTGCAGCTTGCAGTGAAAGCGCTTCCAGAGGGGAGTCTAATGAGGGCAAACATTTGATGGTAGCAGCTTCCCTGCGGGAGATACTCTCTTTGCCAAAATCGCATTATTAGGCGAAAGTAAGTTACAATTCAGTACCCTATCCTAAAGCTTGCTGTTAGGAGGGAATCTGCAGCTTGCAGTGAAAGCGCTTCCAGAGGGGAGTGTAATGAGGGCAAACATTTGATGGTAGCAGCTTCCCTGCGGGAGATACTCTCTTTGCCAAAATCGCATTATTAGGCGAAAGGAAGTTACAATTCAGTACCCTATCCTAAAGCTTGCTGTTAGGAGGGAATCTGCAGCTTGCAGAGAAAGCGCTTCCAGAGGGGAGTCTAATGAGGGGAAACATTCGATGGAAGCAGCTTCCCTGCGGGAGATACTCTCTTCGCCAAAATCGCATTGTTAGGCAAAAGTTAGATACAATTCAGTACCCTATCCTAAAGCTTGCTGTTAGGAGGGAATCTGCAGCTTGTAGTGAAAGCGCTTCCAGAGGGGATCTAATGAGGGGAAGCATTTGATGGTAGCAGCATTCCTGCGGTAGATAGTCTCTTTGCCAAAATCGCATTACTAGGCGAAAGTAAGTTACAATTCAGCACCCTATCCTAAAGCTAGCAGTTAGGAGGGAATCTGCAGCTTGCAGTGAAAGCGCTTCCAGAGGGGAGTCTAATGAGGGCAAACATTTGATGGTAGCAGCTTCCCTGCGGGAGATACTCTCTTTGCCAAAATCGCATTATTAGGCGAAAGTAAGTTACAATTCAGTACCCTATCCTAAAGCTTGCTGTTAGGAGGGAATCTGCAGCTTGCAGTGAAAGTGCTTCAAGAGAGGAATCTAACGAGAGCCAGCATTTGATGGTAGCAGCTTCCCTGCGGGAGATAGTCTCTTTTCCAAAATCGCATTATTAGGCGAAAGTAAGTTACAATTCAGTACCCTATCCTAAAGCTTGCTGTTAGGAGGGAATCTGCAGCTTGCAGTAAAAGTGCTTCCAGAGGGGAGTCTAATGAGTGCAAACATTTGATGGTAGCAGCTTCCCTGCGGGAGATACTCTCTTTTACAAAACCGCATTATTAGGCGAAAGTAAGTTACAATTCAGTACCCTATCCTAAACTGGCTGTTAGGAGGGTATCTGCAGCTTGCAGTGAAAACGCTTCCAGAGGGGAGTCTAATGAGGGCAAACATTTGATGGTAGCAGCTTCCCTGCGGGAGATACTCTCTTTGCCAAAATCGCATTATTAGGCGAAAGGAAGTTACAATTCAGTACCCTATCCAAAAGCTTGCTGTTAGGAGGGAATCTGCAGCTTGCAGTGAAAGCGCTTCCAGAGGGGAGTCTAATGAGGGCAAACATTTGATGGTAGCAGCTTCCCTGCGGGAGATAGTCTCTTTGCCAATATCGCCTTATTAGGCGAAAGTAAGTTACAATTCAGTACCCTATCCTAAACCTTGCTGTTAGGAGGGAATCTGCAGCTTGCAGTGAAAGCGCTTCCAGAGGGGAGTCTAATGAGGGCAAACATTTGATGGTAGCAGCTTCCCTGCGGGAGATAGTTTCTTTTCGAAAATCGCATTATTAGGCGAAAGTAAGTTACAATTCAGCACCCTATCCTAAAGCTTGCTGTTAGGAGGGAATCTGCAGCTTGCAGTGAAAGCGCTTCCAGAGGGGAGTCTAATGAGGGCAAACATTTGATGGTAGCAGCTTCCCTGCGGGAGATACTCTCTTTGCCAAAATCGCATTATTAGGCGAAAGTAAGTTACAATTCAGTACCCTATCCTAAAGCTTGCTGTTAGGAGGGAATCTGCAGCTTGCAGTGAAAGCGCTTCCAGAGGGGAGTCTAATGAGGGCAAACATTTGATGGTAGCAGCTTCCCTGCGGGAGATAGTCTCTTTTCCAAAATCGCATTATTAGGCGAAAGGAAGTTACAATTCAGTACCCTATCCTAAAGCTTGCTGTTAGGAGGGAATCTGCAGCTTGCAGTGAAAGCGCTTCCAGAGGGGAGTCTAATGAGGGCAAACATTTGATGGTAGCAGCTTCCCTGCGGGAGATAGTCTCTTTGCCAAAATCGCATTATTAGGCGAAAGGAAGTTACAATTCAGTACCCTATCCTAAAGCTTGCTGTTAAGAGCGAATCTGCAGCTTGCAGTGAAAGCGCTTCCAGAGGGGAGTCTAATGAGGGCAAACATTTGATGGTAGCAGCTTCCCTGCGGGAGATACTCTCTTTGCCATAATCGCCTTTGTAGCTGCAGTTAAGTTACAATTCAGTACACTGTCCTACAGCTTGTGGTTAGGAGGGAATCTGCGGCTTGCAGTGAAAGCGCTTCCAGAGGGGAGTCTAATGAGGGCAAAGATTTGATGGTACCAGCTTCCCTGCGGGAGATACTCTCTTTGCCAAAATCGCCTTATTAGGCGAAAGTAAGTTACAATTCAGTACCCTATCCTAAAGCTTGCTGTAAGGAGGGAATCTGCAGCTTGCAGTGAAAGCGCTTCCAGAGGGGAGTCTAATGAGGGCAAACATTTGATGGTAGCAGCTTCCCTGCGGGAGATACTCTCTTTGCCAAAATCGCATTATTAGGCGAAAGTAAGTTACAATTCAGTACCCTATCCTAAAGCTTGCTGTTAGGAGGGAATCTGCAGCTTGCAGTGAAAGCGCTTCCAGAGGGGAGTGTAATGAGGGCAAACATTTGATGGTAGCAGCTTCCCTGCGGGAGATACTCTCTTTGCCAAAATCGCATTATTAGGCGAAAGGAAGTTACAATTCAGTACCCTATCCTAAAGCTTGCTGTTAGGAGGGAATCTGCAGCTTGCAGAGAAAGCGCTTCCAGAGGGGAGTCTAATGAGGGGAAACATTCGATGGAAGCAGCTTCCCTGCGGGAGATACTCTCTTCGCCAAAATCGCATTGTTAGGCAAAAGTTAGATACAATTCAGTACCCTATCCTAAAGCTTGCTGTTAGGAGGGAATCTGCAGCTTGTAGTGAAAGCGCTTCCAGAGGGGATCTAATGAGGGGAAGCATTTGATGGTAGCAGCATTCCTGCGGTAGATAGTCTCTTTGCCAAAATCGCATTACTAGGCGAAAGTAAGTTACAATTCAGCACCCTATCCTAAAGCTAGCAGTTAGGAGGGAATCTGCAGCTTGCAGTGAAAGCGCTTCCAGAGGGGAGTCTAATGAGGGCAAACATTTGATGGTAGCAGCTTCCCTGCGGGAGATACTCTCTTTGCCAAAATCGCATTATTAGGCGAAAGTAAGTTACAATTCAGTACCCTATCCTAAAGCTTGCTGTTAGGAGGGAATCTGCAGCTTGCAGTGAAAGTGCTTCAAGAGAGGAATCTAACGAGAGCCAGCATTTGATGGTAGCAGCTTCCCTGCGGGAGATAGTCTCTTTTCCAAAATCGCATTATTAGGCGAAAGTAAGTTACAATTCAGTACCCTATCCTAAAGCTTGCTGTTAGGAGGGAATCTGCAGCTTGCAGTAAAAGTGCTTCCAGAGGGGAGTCTAATGAGTGCAAACATTTGATGGTAGCAGCTTCCCTGCGGGAGATACTCTCTTTTACAAAACCGCATTATTAGGCGAAAGTAAGTTACAATTCAGTACCCTATCCTAAACTGGCTGTTAGGAGGGTATCTGCAGCTTGCAGTGAAAACGCTTCCAGAGGGGAGTCTAATGAGGGCAAACATTTGATGGTAGCAGCTTCCCTGCGGGAGATACTCTCTTTGCCAAAATCGCATTATTAGGCGAAAGGAAGTTACAATTCAGTACCCTATCCAAAAGCTTGCTGTTAGGAGGGAATCTGCAGCTTGCAGTGAAAGCGCTTCCAGAGGGGAGTCTAATGAGGGCAAACATTTGATGGTAGCAGCTTCCCTGCGGGAGATAGTCTCTTTGCCAATATCGCCTTATTAGGCGAAAGTAAGTTACAATTCAGTACCCTATCCTAAACCTTGCTGTTAGGAGGGAATCTGCAGCTTGCAGTGAAAGCGCTTCCAGAGGGGAGTCTAATGAGGGCAAAGATTTGATGGTAGCAGCTTCTCTGCGGGAGATACTCTCTTTGCCAAAATCGCATTATTAGGCGAAAGTAAGTTACAATTCAGTACCCTATCCTAAAGCTTGCTGTTAGGAGGGAATCTGCAGCTTGCAGTGAAAGCGCTTCCAGAGGGGAGTCTAATGAGGGCAAACATTTGATGGTAGCAGCTTCCCTGCGGGAGATAGTCTCTTTGCCAAAATCGCATTTTTAGGCGAAAGTAAGATACAATTCAGTACCGTATCCTAAAGCTTGCTGTTAGGAGGGAATCTGCAGCTTGCAGTGAAAGTGCTTCCAGAGGGGAGTCTAATGAGGGCAAACATTTGATGGTAGCAGCTTCCCTGCGGGAGATAGTCTCTTTGCCAAATTCGCCTTATTAGCCTCAGTTAAGTTACAATTCAGTACCCTATCCTAAAGCTTGCTGTTAGGAGGGAATCTGCAGCTTGCAGTGAAAGCGCTTCCAGAGGGGAGTCTAATGAGGGCAAACATTTGATGGTAGCAGCTTCCCTGCGGGAGATATTCTCTTTGCCATAATCGCCTTTGTAGCTGCAGTTAAGTTACAATTCAGTACACTGTCCTACAGCTTGCTGTTAGGAGGGAATCTGCAGCTTGCAGTGAAAGCGCTTCCAGAGGGGAGTCTAATGAGGGCAAACATTTGATGGTAGCAGCTTCCCTGCGGGAGATACTCTCTTTGCCAAAATCGCATTATTAGGCGAAAGTAAGTTACAATTCAGTACCCTATCCTAAAGCTTGCTGTTAGGAGGGAATCTGCAGCTTGCAGAGAAAGCGCTTCCAGAGGGGAGTCTAATGAGGGCAAACATTTGATGGTAGCAGCTTCCCTGCGGGAGATACTCTCTTTGCCAAAATCGCATTATTAGGCGAAAGTAAGTTACAATTCAGTACCCTATCCTAAAGCTTGCTGTTAGGAGGGAATCTGCAGCTTGCAGTGAAAGCGCTTCCAGAGGGGAGTCTAATGAGGGCAAACATTTGATGGTAGCAGCTTCCCTGCGGGAGATAGTCTCTTTGCCAAAGTCGCATTATTAGCCTCAGTTAAGATACAATTCAGTACCCTATCCTAAAGCTTGCTGTTAGGAGGGAATCTGCAGCTTGCAGTGAAAGCGCTTCCAGTGGGGAGTCTAATGAGGGCAAACATTTGATGGTAGCAGCTTCCCTGCGGGAGATAGTCTCTTTGCCAAAATCGCATTATTAGGCGAAAGTAAGTTACAATTCAGTACCCTATCCTAAAGCTTGCTGTTAGGAGGGAATCTGCAGCTTGCAGTGAAAGCGCTTCCAGAGGGGAGTCTAATGAGGGCAAACATTTGATGGTAGCAGCTTCCCTGCGGGAGATAGTCTCTTTGCCAAAATCGCATTATTAGGCGAAAGTAAGTTACAATTCAGTACCCTATCCTAAAGCTTGCTGTTAGGAGGGAATCTGCAGCTTGCAGTGAAAGCGCTTCCAGAGGGGAGTCTAATGAGGGCAAACATTTGATGGTAGCAGCTTCCCTGCGGGAGATAGTCTCTTTGCCATAATCGCATTATTAGGCGAAAGTAAGTTACAATTCAGTACCCTATCCTAAAGCTTGCTGTTAGGAGGGAATCTGCAGCTTGCAGAGAAAGCGCTTCCAGAGGGGAGTCTAATGAGGGCAAACATTTGATGGTAGCAGCTTCCCTGCGGGAGATACTCTCTTTGCCAAAATCGCATTATTAGGCGAAAGTAAGTTACAATTCAGTACCCTATCCTAAAGCTTGCTGTTAGGAGGGAATCTGCAGCTTGCAGTGAAAGCGCTTCCAGAGGGGAGTCTAATGAGGGCAAACATTTGATGGTAGCAGCTTCCCTGCGGGAGATAGTCTCTTTGCCAAAGTCGCATTATTAGCCTCAGTTAAGTTACAATTCAGTACCCTATCCTAAAGCTTGCTGTTAGGAGGGAATCTGCAGCTTGCAGTGAAAGCGCTTCCAGTGGGGAGTCTAATGAGGGCAAACATTTGATGGTAGCAGCTTCCCTGCGGGAGATAGTCTCTTTGCCAAAATCGCATTATTAGGCGAAAGTAAGTTACAATTCAGTACCCTATCCTAAAGCTTGCTGTTAGGAGGGAATCTGCAGCTTGCAGTGAAAGCGCTTCCAGAGGGGAGTCTAATGAGGGCAAACATTTGATGGTAGCAGCTTCCCTGCGGGAGATAGTCTCTTTGCCAAAATCGCATTATTAGGCGAAAGTAAGTTACAATTCAGTACCCTATCCTAAAGCTTGCTGTTAGGAGGGAATCTGCAGCTTGCAGTGAAAGCGCTTCCAGAGGGGAGTCTAATGAGGGCAAACATTTGATGGTAGCAGCTTCCCTGCGGGAGATACTCTCTTTGCCAAAATCACCTTATTAGGCGAAAGTAAGTTACAATTCAGTACCCTATCCTAAAGCTTGCTGTTAGGAGGGAATCTGCAGCTTGCAGTGAAAGCGCTTCCAGAGGGGAGTCTAATGAGGGCAAACATTTGATGGTAGCAGCTTCCCTGCGGGAGATAGTCTCTTTGCCAAAATCGCATAATTAGGCGAAAGTAAGTTACAATTCAGTACCCTATCCTAAAGCTTGCTGTTAGGAGGGAATCTGCAGCTTGCAGTGAAAGCGCTTCCAGAGGGGAGTCTAATGAGGGCAAACATTTGATGGTAGCAGCTTCCCTGCGGGAGATACTCTCTTTGCCAAAATCGCATTATTAGGCGAAAGGAAGTTACAATTCAGTACCCTATCCTAAAGCTTGCTGTTAGGAGGGAATCTGCAGCTTGCAGTGAAAGCGCTTCCAGAGGGGAGTCTAATGAGGGCAAACATTTGATGGTAACAGCTTCCCTGCGGGAGATAGTCTCTTTGCCAAAATCGCATTATTAGGCGAAAGTAAGTTACAATTCAGTACCCTATCCTAAAGCTTGCTGTTAGGAGGGAATCTGCAGCTTGCAGTGAAAGCGCTTCCAGACGGGATTCTAATGAGGGCAAACATTTGATGGTACCAGCTTCCCTGCGGGATATACTCTCTTTTCCAAAACCGCATTATTAGGCGAAAGTAAGTTACAATTCAGTACCCTATCCTAAACTTGCTGTTAGGAGGGTATCTGCAGCTTGCAGTGAAAGCGCTTCCAGAGGGGAGTCTAATGAGGGCAAACATTTGATGGTAGCAGCTTCCCTGCGGGAGATAGTCTCTTTTCGAAAATCGCATTATTAGGCGAAAGTAAGTTACAATTCAGCACCCTATCCTAAAGCTTGCTGTTAGGAGGGAATCTGCAGCTTGCAGTGAAAGCGCTTCCAGAGGGGAGTCTAATGAGGGCAAACATTCGATGGTAGCAGCTTCCCTGCGGGAGATACTCTCTTTGATAAAAACGCATTATTAGGCGAAAGTAAGATACAATTCAGTACCCTATCCTAAAGCTTGCTGTTAGGAGGGAATCTGCAGCTTGCAGTGAAAGCGCTTCCAGAGGTGAGTCTAAAGAGGGGAAGCATTTGATGGTAGCAGCATTCCTGCGGGAGATACTCTCTTTGCCAAAATCGCATTACTAGGCGAAAGTAAGTTACAATTCAGCACACTATCCTAAAGCTTGCTGTTAGGAGGGAATCTGCAGCTTGTAGTGAAAGCGCTTCCAGAGGGGAGTCTAATGAGGGCAAACATTTGATGGTAGCAGCTTCCCTGCGGGAGATACTCTCTTTTACATAATCACATTATTAGCCGCATTTATGTTACAATTTAGTACCCTATCCTAAAGCTTGCTGTTAGGAGGGAATCTGCAGCTTGCAGTGAAAGCGCTTCCAGAGGGGAGTCTAATGAGGGCAAACATTTGATAGTAGCAGCTTTCCTGCGGGAGATACTCTTTTCGAAATTCGCCTTATCAGGCGAAAGTAAGTTACAATTCAGTACCCTATCATAAACTTGCTGTTAGGAGGGAATCTGCAGCTTGCAGTGAAAGCGCTTCCAGAGGGGAGTCTAATGAGGGCAAACATTTGATGGTAGCAGCTTCCCTGCGGGAGATAGTCTCTTTGCCAAAATCGCATTATTAGGCGAAAGTAAGTTACAATTCAGTACCCTATCCTAAAGCTTGCTGTTAGGAGGGAATCTGCAGCTTGCAGTGAAAGCGCTTCCAGAGGGGAGTCTAATGAGGGCAAACATTTGATTGTAGCAGCTTCCCTGCGGGATATACTCTCTTTTACAAAACCGCATTATTAGGCGAAAGTAAGATACAATTCAGTACCCTATCCTAAACTTGCTGTTAGGAGGGTATCTGCAGCTTGCAGTGAAAGCGCTTCCAGAGGGGAGTCTAATGAGGGCAAACATTTGATGGTAGCAGCTTCCCTGCAGGAGATACTCTCATTGCCAAAATCGCATTATTAGGCGAAAGTAAGTTACAATTCAGTACCCTACCCTAAAGCTTGCTGTTAGGAGGGAATCTGCAGCTTGCAGTGAAAGCGCTTCCAGAGGGGAGTCTAATGAGGGGAAACATTTGATGGTAGCAGCTTCCCTGCGGGAGATACTCTCTTTGATAAAAACGCATTATTAGGCGAAAGTAAGATACAATTCAGTACCCTATCCTAAAGCTTGCTGTTAGGAGGGAATCTGCAGCTTGCAGTGAAAGCGCTTCCAGAGGGGAGTCTAATGAGGGCAAACATTTGATGGTAGCAGCTTCCCTGCGGGAGATACTCTCTTTGCCAAAATCGCATTATTAGGCGAAAGGAAGTTACAATTCAGTACCCTATCCTAAAGCTTGCTGTTAGGAGGGAATCTGCAGCTTGCAGTGAAAGCGCTTCCAGAGGGGAGTCTAATGAGGGCAAACATTTGATGGTAGCAGCGTTCCTGCGGGAGATACTCTCTTTGCCAAAATCGCAATACTAGGCGAAAGTAAGTTACAATTCAGTACCCTATCCTAAAGGTTGCTGTTAGGAGGGAATCTGCAGCTTGCAGTGAAAGCGCTTCCAGAGGGGAGTCTAATGAGGGCAAACATTTGATGGTAGCAGCTTCCCTGCGGGAGATACTCTCTTTTACATAATCACATTATTAGCCGCATTTATGTTACAATTCAGTACCCTATCCTAAAGCTTGCTGTTAGGAGGGAATCTGCAGCTTGCAGTGAAAGCGCTTCCAGAGGGGAGTCTAATGAGGGCAAACATTTGATAGTAGCAGCTTTCCTGCGGGAGATACTCTTTTCGAAAATCGCATTATTAGGTGAAAGTAAGTTACAATTCAGTACCCTATCATAAACTTGCTGTTAGGAGGGAATCTGCAGCTTGCAGTGAAAGCGCTTCCAGAGGGGAGTCTAATGAGGGCAAAGATTTGATGGTAGCAGCTTCCCTGCAGGAGATACTCTCATTGCCAAAATCGCATTATTAGGCGAAAGTAAGTTACAATTCAGTACCCTACCCTAAAGCTTGCTGTTAGGAGGGAATCTGCAGCTTGCAGTGAAAGCGCTTCCAGAGGGGAGTCTAATGAGGGCAAACATTTGATGGTAGCAGCTTCCCTGCGGGAGATACTCTCTTTGATAAAAACGCATTATTAGGCGAAAGTAAGATACAATTCAGTACCCTATCCTAAAGCTTGCTGTTAGGAGGGAATCTGCAGCTTGCAGTGAAAGCGATTCCAGAGGGGAGTCTAATGAGGGCAAACATTTGATGGTAGCAGCTTCCCTGCGGGAGATACTCTCTTTGCCAAAATCGCATTATTAGGCGAAAGTAAGTTACAATTCAGTACCCTATCCTAAAGCTTGATGTTAGGAGGGAATCTGCAGCTTGCAGTGAAAGCGCTTCCAGAGGGGAGTCTAATGAGGGCAAAGATTTGATGGTAGCAGCTTCCCTGCGGGAGATACTCTCTTTGCCAAAATCGCATTATTAGGCGAAAGTAAGTTACAATTCAGTACCCTATCCTAAAGCTTGCTGTTAGGAGGGAATCTGCAGCTTGCAGTGAAAGCGCTTCCAGAGGGGAGTCTAATGAGGGCAAACATTTGATGGTAGCAGCATTCCTGCGGGAGATACTCTCTTTGCCAAAATCGCAATACTAGGCGAAAGTAAGTTACAATTCAGTACCCTATCCTAAAGCTTGCTGTTAGGAGGGAATCTGCAGCTTGCAGTGAAAGCGCTTCCAGAGGGGAGTCTAATGAGGGCAAACATTTGATGGTAGCAGCTTCCCTGCGGGAGATACTCTCTTTTACATAATCACATTATTAGCCGCATTTATGTTACAATTCAGTACCCTATCCTAAAGCTTGCTGTTAGGAGGGAATCTGCAGCTTGCAGTGAAAGCGCTTCCAGAGGGGAGTCTAATGAGGGCAAACATTTGATAGTAGCAGCTTTCCTGCGGGAGATACCCTTTTCGAAAATCGCATTATTAGGTGAAAGTAAGTTGCAATTCAGTACCCTATCATAAACTTGCTGTTAGGAGGGAATCTGCAGCTTGCAGTGAAAGCGCTTCCAGAGGGGAGTCTAATGAGGGCAAACATTTGATGGTAGCAGCTTACCTGCGGGAGATAGTCTCTTTGCCAAAATCGCATTATTAGGCGAAAGTAAGATACAATTCAGTACCCTATCCTAAAGCTTGCTGTTAGGAGGGAATCTGCAGCTTGCAGTGAAAGTGCTTCCAGAGGGGAGTCTAACGAGGGCAAACATTTGATGGTAGCAGCTTCCCTGCGGGAGATACTCTCTTTTCCAGAATCGCATTATTAGCCGCAGTTAAGCTACAATTCAGTACCCTATCCTAAAGCTTGCTGTTAGGAGGGAATCTGCAGCTTGCAGTGAACGCGCTTCCAGAGGGGAGTCTAATGAGGGCAAACATTTGATGGTAGCAGCTTCCCTGCGGGAGATACTCTCTTTTACAAAACCGCATTATTAGGCGAAAGTAAGTTTCAATTCAGTACCCTATCCTAAACTTGCTGTTAGGAGGGTATCTGCAGCTTGCAGTGAAAGCGCTTCCAGAGGGGAGTCTAATGAGGGCAAACATTTGATGGTAGAAGCTTCCCTGCGGGAGATACTCTCTTTGCCAAAATCGCATTATTAGGCGAAAGGAAGTTACAATTCAGTACCCTATCCTAAAGCTTGCTGTTAGGAGGGAATCTGCAGCTTGCAGTGAAAGCGCTTCCAGAGGGGAGTCTAACGAGGGCAAACATTTGATGGTAGCAGCTTCCCTGCGGGAGATAGTCTCTTTGCCAAAATCGCATTATTACGCGAAAGTAAGTTACAATTCAGTACCCTATCCTAAAGCTTGCTGTTAGGAGGGAATCTGCAGCTTGCAGTGAAAGCGCTTCCAGAGGGGAGTCTAATGAGGGAAAATATTTGATTGTAGCAGCTTCCCTGCGGGAGACATTCTCTTTGATAAAATCGCCTTTTTAGCCTCAGTGAAGTTACAATTAAGTACCCTATCCTAAAGCTTGCTGTTAGGAGGGAATCTGCAGCTTGCAGTGAAAGCGCTTCCAGAGGGGAGTCTAAAGAGGGCAAAGATTTGATGGTAGCAGCTTCCCTGCAGGAGATACTCTCATTGCCAAAATCGCATTATTAGGCGAAAGTAAGTTACAATTCAGTACCCTACCCTAAAGCTTGCTGTTAGGAGGGAATCTGCAGCTTGCAGTGAAAGCGCTTCCAGAGGGGAGTCTAATGAGGGCAAACATTTGATGGTAGCAGCTTCCCTGCGGGAGATACTCTCTTTGATAAAAACGCATTATTAGGCGAAAGTAAGATACAATTCAGTACCCTATCCTAAAGCTTGCTGTTAGGAGGGAATCTGCAGCTTGCAGTGAAAGCGCTTCCAGAGGGGAGTCTAACGAGGGCAAACATTTGATGGTAGCAGCTTCCCTGCGGGAGATAGTCTCTTTGCCAAAATCGCATTATTAGGCGAAAGGAAGTTACAATTCAGTACCCTATCCTAAAGCTTGATGTTAGGAGGGAATCTGCAGCTTGCAGTGAAAGCGCTTCCAGAGGGGAGTCTAATGAGGGCAAACATTTGATGGTAGCAGCTTCCCTGCGGGAGATACTCTCTTTGCCAAAATCGCATTATTAGGCGAAAGGAAGTTACAATTCAGTACCCTATCCTAAAGCTTGCTGTTAGGAGGGAATCTGCAGCTTGCAGTGAAAGCGCTTCCAGAGGGGAGTCTAATGAGGGCAAACATTTGATGGTAGCAGCATTCCTGCGGGAGATACTCTCTTTGCCAAAATCGCAATATTAGGCGAAAGTAAGTTACAATTCAGTACCCTATCCTAAAGCTTGCCGTTAGGAGGGAATGTGCAGCTTGCAGTGAAAGCGCTTCCAGAGGGGAGTCTAATGAGGGCAAACATTTGATGGTAGCAGCTTCCCTGCGGGAGATACTCTCTTTTACATAATCACATTATTAGCCGCATTTATGTTACAATTCAGTACCCTATCCTAAAGCTTGCTGTTAGGAGGGAATCTGCAGCTTGCAGTGAAAGCGCTTCCAGAGGGGAGTCTAATGAGGGCAAACATTTGATAGTAGCAGCTTTCCTGCGGGAGATACTCTTTTCGAAAATCGCATTATTAGGTGAAAGTAAGTTACAATTCAGTACCCTATCATAAACTTGCTGTTAGGAGGGAATCTGACGCTTGCAGTGAAAGCGCTTCCAGAGGGGAGTCTAATGAGGGCAAACATTTGATGGTAGCAGCTTCCCTGCGGGAGATAGTCTCTTTACCAAAATCGCATTATTAGGCGAAAGGAAGTTACAATTCAGTACCCTATCCTAAAGCTTGCTGTTAGGAGGGAATCTGCAGCTTGCAGTGAAAGCGCTTCCAGAGGGGAGTCTAATGAGGGCAAACATTTGATGGTAGCAGCATTCCTGCGGGAGATACTCTCTTTGCCAAAATCGCAATACTAGGCGAAAGTAAGTTACAATTCAGTACCCTATCCTAAAGCTTGCTGTTAGGAGGGAATCTGCAGCTTGCAGTGAAAGCGCTTCCAGAGGGGAGTCTAATGAGGGCAAACATTTGATGGTAGCAGCTTCCCTGCGGGAGATACTCTCTTTTACATAATCACATTATTAGCCGCATTTATGTTACAATTCAGTACCCTATCCTAAAGCTTGCTGTTAGGAGGGAATCTGCAGCTTGCAGTGAAAGCGCTTCCAGAGGGGAGTCTAATGAGGGCAAACATTTGATAGTAGCAGCTTTCCTGCGGGAGATACTCTTTTCGAAAATCGCATTATTAGGTGAAAGTAAGTTACAATTCAGTACCCTATCATAAACTTGCTGTTAGGAGGGAATCTGCAGCTTGCAGTGAAAGCGCTTCCAGAGGGGAGTCTAATGAGGGCAAACATTTGATGGTAGCAGCTTACCTGCGGGAGATAGTCTCTTTGCCAAAATCGCATTATTAGGCGAAAGTAAGATACAATTCAGTACCCTATCCTAAAGCTTGCTGTTAGGAGGGAATCTGCAGCTTGCAGTGAAAGTGCTTCCAGAGGGGAGTCTAATGAGGGCAAACATTTGATGGTAGCAGCTTCCCTGCGGGAGATACTCTCTTTTCCAGAATCGCATTATTAGCCGCAGTTAAGCTACAATTCAGTACCCTATCCTAAAGCTTGCTGTTAGGAGGGAATCTGCAGGTTGCAGTGAACGCGCTTCCAGAGGGGAGTCTAATGAGGGCAAACATTTGATGGTAGCAGCTTCCCTGCGGGATATACTCTCTTTTACAAAACCGCATTATTAGGCGAAAGTAAGTTACAATTCAGTACCCTATCCTAAACTTGCTGTTAGGAGGGTATCTGCAGCTTGCAGTGAAAGCGCTTCCAGAGGGGAGTCTAATGAGGGCAAACATTTGATGGTAGAAGCTTCCCTGCGGGAGATACTCTCTTTGCCAAAATCGCATTATTAGGCGAAAGTAAGTTACAATTCAGTACCCTATCCTAAAGCTTGCTGTTAGGAGGGAATCTGCAGCTTGCAGAGAAAGCGCTTCCAGAGGGGAGTCTAATGAGGGGAAACATTTGATGGTAGCAGCTTCCCTGCGGGAGATACTCTCTTTGATAAAAACGCATTATTAGGCGAAAGTAAGTTACAATTCAGTACCCTATCCTAAAGCTTGCTGTTAGGAGGGAATCTGCAGCTTGCAGTGAAAGCGCTTCCAGAGGGGAGTCTAATGAGGACAAACATTTGATGGTAGCAGCTTCCCTGCGGGAGATATTCTCTTTGCCAAAATCTCCTTATTAGCCGCAGTTAAGTTACAATTCAGTACCCTATCCTAAAGCTTGCTGTTAGGAGGGAATCTGCAGCTTGCAGTGAAAGCGCTTCCAGAGGGGAGTCTAACGAGGGCAAACATTTGATGGTAGCAGCTTCCCTGCGGGAGATACTCTCTTTGCCAAAATCGCCTTATTAGGCGAAAGTAAGTTACAATTCAGTACCCTATCCTAAAGCTTGCTGTTAGGAGGGAATCTGCAGCTTGCAGTGAAAGCGCTTCCAGAGGGGAGTCTAACGAGGGCAAACATTTGATGGTAGCAGCTTCCCTGCGGGAGACATTCTCTTTGATAAAATCGCCTTATTAGCCTCAGTGAAGTTACAATTAAGTACCCTATCCTAAAGCTTGCTGTTAGGAGGGAATCTGCAGATTGCAGTGAAAGCGCTTCCAGAGGAGAGTCTAATGAGGGCAAACATTTGATGGTAGCAGCTTCCCTGCGGGAGATAGTCTCTTTGCCAAAATCGCATTATTACGCGAAAGTAAGTTACAATTCAGTACCCTATCCTAAAGCTTGCTGTTAGGAGGGAATCTGCAGCTTGCAGTGAAAGCGCTTCCAGAGGGGAGTCTAATGAGGGAAAATATTTGATTGTAGCAGCTTCCCTGCGGGAGACATTCTCTTTGATAAAATCGCCTTATTAGCCTCAGTGAAGTTACAATTAAGTACCCTATCCTAAAGCTTGCTGTTAGGAGGGAATCTGCAGCTTGCAGTGAAAGCGCTTCCAGAGGGGAGTCTAATGAGGGCAAACATTTGATGGTAGCAGCTTCCCTGCAGGAGATACTCTCATTGCCAAAATCGCATTATTAGGCGAAAGTAAGTTACAATTCAGTACCCTACCCTAAAGCTTGCTGTTAGGAGGGAATCTGCAGCTTGCAGTGAAAGCGCTTCCAGAGGGGAGTCTAATGAGGGCAAACATTTGGTGGTAGCAGCTTCCCTGCGGGAGATACTCTCTTTGATAAAAACGCATTATTAGGCGAAAGTAAGATACAATTCAGTACCCTATCCTAAAGCCTGATGTTAGGAGGGAATCTGCAGCTTGCAGTGAAAGCGCTTCCAGAGGGGAGTCTAATGAGGGCAAAGATTTGATGGTAGCAGCTTCCCTGCGGGAGATAGTCTCTTTGCCAAAATCGCATTATTAGGCGAAAGTTAGTTACAATTCAGTACCCTATCCTAAAGCTTGCTGTTAGGAGGGAATCTGCAGCTTGCAGTGAAAGCGCTTCCAGAGGGGAGTCTAATGAGGGCAAACATTTGATGGTAGCAGCATTCCTGCGGGAGATACTCTCTTTGCCAAAATCGCAATACTAGGCGAAAGTAAGTTACAATTCAGTACCCTATCCTAAAGCTTGCTGTTAGGAGGGAATCTGCAGCTTGCAGTGAAAGCGCTTCCAGAGGGGAGTCTAATGAGGGCAAACATTTGATGGTAGCAGCATTCCTGCGGGAGATACTCTCTTTGCCAAAATCGCAATATTAGGCGAAAGTAAGGTACAATTCAGTACCCTATCCTAAAGCTTGCTGTTAGGAGGGAATCTGCAGCTTGCAGTGAAAGCGCTTCCAGAGAGGAGTCTAATGAGGGCAAAGATTTGATAGTAGCAGCTTTCCTGCGGGAGATACTCTTTTCGAAATTCGCATTATTAGGTGAAAGTAAGTTACAATTCAGTACCCTATCATAAACTTGCTGTTAGGAGGGAATCTGCAGCTTGCAGTGAAAGCGCTTCCAGAGGGGAGTCTAATGAGGGCAAACATTTGATGGTAGCAGCTTACCTGCGGGAGATAGTCTCTTTGCCAAAATCGCATTATTAGGCGAAAGGAAGTTACAATTCAGTACCCTATCCTAAAGCTTGCTGTTAGGAGGGAATCTGCAGCTTGCAGTGAAAGTGCTTCCAGAGGGGAGTCTAACGAGGGCAAACATTTGATGGTAGCAGCTTCCCTGCGGGAGATACTCTCTTTTAAAGAATCGCATTATTAGCCGCAGTTAAGCTACAATTCAGTACCCTATCCTAAAGCTTGCTGTTAGGAGGGAATCTGCAGGTTGCAGTGAACGCGCTTCCAGAGGGGAGTCTAATGAGGGCAAACATTTGATGGTAGCAGCTTCCCTGCGGGATATACTCTCTTTTACAAAACCGCATTATTAGGCGAAAGTAAGTTACAATTCAGTACCCTATCCTAAACTTGCTGTTAGGAGGGAATCTGCAGCTTGCAGTGAAAGCGCTTCCAGAGGGGTGTCTAATGAGGGCAAACATTTGATGGTAGAAGCTTCCCTGCGGGAGATACTCTCTTTTCGAAAATCGCATTATTAGGCGAAAGTAAGTTACAATTCAGTACCCTATCCTAAAGCTTGCTGTTAGGAGGGAATCTGCAGCTTGCAGAGAAAGCGCTTCCAGAGGGGAGTCTAATGAGGGGAAACATTTGATGGTAGCAGCTTCCCTGCGGGAGATACTCTCTTTGTTAAAAACGCATTATTAGGCGAAAGTAAGATACAATTCAGTACCCTATCCTAAAGCTTGCTGTTAGGAGGGAATCTGCAGCTTGCAGTGAAAGCGCTTCCAGAGGGGAGTCTAATGAGGGCAAACATTTGATGGTAGCAGCTTCCCTGCGGGAGATATTCTCTTTGCCAAAATCTCCTTATTAGCCGCAGTTAAGTTACAATTCAGTACCCTAACCTAAAGCTTGCTGTTAGGAGGGAATCTGCAGCTTGCAGTGAAAGCGCTTCCAGAGGGGAGTCTAACGAGGGCAAACATTTGATGGTAGCAGCTTCCCTGCGGGAGATACTCTCTTTGCCAAAATCGCATTATTAGGCGAAAGTAAGTTACAATTCAGTACCCTATCCTAAAGCTTGCTGTTAGGAGGGAATCTGCAGCTTGCAGTGAACGCGCTTCCAGAGGGGAGTCTAATGAGGGCAAACATTTGATGGTAGCAGCTTCCCTGCGGGAGATAGTCTCTTTGCCAAAATCGCATTATTAGGCGAAAGTAAGTTACAATTCAGTACCCTATCCTAAAGCTTGCTGTTAGGAGGGAATCTGCAGCTTGCAGTGAAAGCGCTTCCAGAGGAGAGTCTAATGAGGGCAAACATTTGATGGTAGCAGCTTCCCTGCGGGAGATAGTCTCTTTGCCAAAATCGCCTTATTAGGCGAAAGTAAGTTACAATTCAGTACCCTATCCTAAAGCTTGCTGTTAGGAGGGAATCTGCAGCTTGCAGTGAAAGCGCTTCCAGAGGGGAGTCTAACGAGGGCAAACATTTGATGGTAGCAGCTTCCCTGCGGGAGATAGTCTCTTTGCCAAAATCGCATTATTACGCGAAAGTAAGTTACAATTCAGTACCCTATCCTAAAGCTTGCTGTTAGGAGGGAATCTGCAGCTTGCAGTGAAAGCGCTTCCAGAGGGGAGTCTAATGAGGGAAAATATTTGATTGTAGCAGCTTCCCTGCGGGAGACATTCTCTTTGATAAAATCGCCTTATTAGCCTCGGTGAAGTTACAATTAAGTACCCTATCCTAAAGCTTGCTGTTAGGAGGGAATCTGCAGCTTGCAGTGAAAGCGCTTCCAGAGGGGAGTCTAATGAGGGCAAACATTTGATGGTAGCAGCTTCCCTGCGGGAGATAGTCTCTTTGCCAAAATCGCATTATTAGCCTCAGTTAAGTTACAATTCAGTACCCTATCCTAAAGCTTGCTGTTAGGAGGGAATCTGCAGCTTGCAGTGAAAGCGCTTCCAGAGGGGTGTCTAATGAGGGCAAACATTTGATGGTAGAAGCTTCCCTGCGGGAGATACTCTCTTTTCGAAAATCGCATTATTAGGCGAAAGTAAGTTACAATTCAGTACCCTATCCTAAAGCTTGCTGTTAGGAGGGAATCTGCAGCTTGCAGTGAAAGCGCTTCCAGAGGGGAGTCTAATGAGGGGAAACATTTGATGGTAGCAGCTTCCCTGCGGGAGATACTCTCTTTGTTAAAAACGCATTATTAGGCGAAAGTAAGATACAATTCAGTACCCTATCCTAAAGCTTGCTGTTAGGAGGGAATCTGCAGCTTGCAGTGAAAGCGCTTCCAGAGGGGAGTCTAATGAGGGCAAACATTTGATGGTAGCAGCTTCCCTGCGGGAGATATTCTCTTTGCCAAAATCTCCTTATTAGCCGCAGTTAAGTTACAATTCAGTACCCTATCCTAAAGCTTGCTGTTAGGAGGGAATCTGCAGCTTGCAGTGAAAGCGCTTCCAGAGGGGAGTCTAACGAGGGCAAACATTTGATGGTAGCAGCTTCCCTGCGGGAGATACTCTCTTTGCCAAAATCGCATTATTAGGCGAAAGTAAGTTACAATTCAGTACCCTATCCTAAAGCTTGCTGTTAGGAGGGAATCTGCAGCTTGCAGTGAACGCGCTTCCAGAGGGGAGTCTAATGAGGGCAAACATTTGATGGTAGCAGCTTCCCTGCGGGAGATAGTCTCTTTGCCAAAATCGCATTATTAGGCGAAAGTAAGTTACAATTCAGTACCCTATCCTAAAGCTTGCTGTTAGGAGGGAATCTGCAGCTTGCAGTGAAAGCGCTTCCAGAGGAGAGTCTAATGAGGGCAAACATTTGATGGTAGCAGCTTCCCTGCGGGAGATAGTCTCTTTGCCAAAATCGCCTTATTAGGCGAAAGTAAGATACAATTCAGTACCCTATCCTAAAGCTTGCTGTTAGGAGGGAATCTGCAGCTTGCAGTGAAAGCGCTTCCAGAGGGGAGTCTAACGAGGGCAAACATTTGATGGTAGCAGCTTCCCTGCGGGAGATAGTCTCTTTGCCAAAATCGCATTATTACGCGAAAGTAAGTTACAATTCAGTACCCTATCCTAAAGCTTGCTGTTAGGAGGGAATCTGCAGCTTGCAGTGAAAGCGCTTCCAGAGGGGAGTCTAATGAGGGAAAATATTTGATTGTAGCAGCTTCCCTGCGGGAGACATTCTCTTTGATAAAATCGCCTTATTAGCCTCGGTGAAGTTACAATTAAGTACCCTATCCTAAAGCTTGCTGTTAGGAGGGAATCTGCAGCTTGCAGTGAAAGCGCTTCCAGAGGGGAGTCTAATGAGGGCAAACATTTGATGGTAGCAGCTTCCCTGCGGGAGATAGTCTCTTTGCCAAAATCGCATTATTAGGCGAAAGTAAGTTACAATTCAGTACCCTATCCTAAAGCTTGCTGTTAGGAGGGAATCTGCAGCTTGCAGTGAAAGCGCTTCCAGAGGGGAGTCTAACGAGGGCAAACATTTGATGGTAGCAGCTTCCCTGCGGGAGATAGTCTCTTTGCCAAAATCACATTATTAGGCGAAAGTAAGTTACAATTCAGTACCCTATCCTAAAGCTTGCTGTTAGGAGGGAATCTGCAGCTTGCAGTGAAAGCGCTTCCAGAGGGGAGTCTAATGAGGGCAAACATTTGATGGTAGCAGCTTCCCTGCGGGAGATAGTCTCTTTGCCAAAATCGCATTATTAGGCGAAAGTAAGTTACAATTCAGTACCCTATCCTAAAGCTTGCTGTTAGGAGGGAATCTGCAGCTTGCAGTGAAAGCGCTTCCAGAGGGGAGTCTAATGAGGACAAACATTTGATGGTAGCAGCTTCCCTGCGGGAGATAGTCTCTTTGCCAAAATCGCATTATTAGGCGAAAGTAAGTTACAATTCAGTACCCTATCCTAAAGCTTGCTATTAGGAGGGAATCTGCAGCTTGCAGTGAAAGCGCTTCCAGAGGGGAGTCTAACGAGGGCAAACATTTGATGGTAGCAGCTTCCCTGCGGGAGATAGTCTCTTTGCCAAAATCGCATTATTAGGCGAAAGTAAGTTACAATTCAGTACCCTATCCTAAAGCTTGCTGTTAGGAGGGAATCTGCAGCTTGCAGTGAAAGCGCTTCCAGAGGGGAGTCTAACGAGGGCAAATATTTGATGGTAGCAGCTTCCCTGCGGGAGATACTCTCTTTTCCACAATCGCATTATTAGGCGAAAGTAAGTTACAATTCAGTACCCTATCCTAAAGCTTGCTGTTAGGAGGGAATCTGCAGCTTGCAGTGAAAGCGCTTCCAGAGGGGAGTCTAATGAGTACAAACATTTGATGGTAGCACCTTCCCTGCGGGAGATACTCTCTTTGCCAAAATCGCATTATTAGGCGAAAGTAAGTTACAATTCAGTACCCTATCCTAAAGCTTGCTATTAGGAGGGAATCTGCAGCTTGAAGTGAAAGCACTTCCAGAGGGGAGTCTAATGAGGGCAAACATTTGATGGTAGCAGCTTCCCTGCGGGAGATATTCTCTTTGCCAAATTCGCCTTATTAGCCGCAGTTAAGTTACAATTCAGTACCCTATCCTAAAGCTTGCTGTTAGGAGGGAATCTGCAGCTTGCAGTGAAAGCGCTTCCAGAGGGGAGTCTAATGAGGGCAAACATTTGATGGTAGCAGCTTCCCTGCGGGAGATAATCTCTTTGACAAAATCGCATTATTAGGCGAAAGTAAGTTACAATTCAGTACCCTATCCTAAAGCTTGCTGTTAGGAGGGAATCTGCAGCTTGCAGTGAAAGCGCTTCCAGAGGGGAGTCTAATGAAGGCAAACATTTGATGGTAGCAGCTTCCCTGCGGGAGATAGTCTCTTTGCCAAAATCGCATTATTAGGCGAAAGGAAGTTACAATTAAGTACCCTATCCTAAAGCTTGCTGTTAGGAGGGAATCTGCAGCTTGCAGTGAAAGCGCTTCCAGAGGGGAGTCTAACGAGGGCAAACATTTGATGGTAGCAGCTTCCCTGCGGGAGATAGTCTCTTTGCCAAAATCGCATTATTAGGCGAAAGTAAGTTACAATTCAGTACCCTATCCTAAAGCTTGCTGTTAGGAGGGAATCTGCAGCTTGCAGTGAAAGCGCTTCCAGAGGGGAGTCTAATGAGGGCAAACATTTGATGGTAGCAGCTTCCCTGCGGGAGATATTCTCTTTGCCAATATCGCATTATTAGGCGAAAGTAAGTTACAATTCAGTACCCTATCCTAAAGCTTGCTGTTAGGAGGGAATCTGCAGCTTGCAGTGAAAGCGCTTCCAGAGGGGAGTCTAACGAGGGCAAACATTTGATGGTAGCAGCTTCCCTGCGGGAGATAGTCTCTTTGCCAAAATCACATTATTAGGCGAAAGTAAGTTACAATTCAGTACCCTATCCTAAAGCTTGCTGTTAGGAGGGAATCTGCAGCTTGCAGTGAAAGCGCTTCCAGAGGGGAGTCTAATGAGGGCAAACATTTGATGGTAGCAGCTTCCCTGCGGGAGATAGTCTCTTTGCCAAAATCGCATTATTAGGCGAAAGTAAGTTACAATTCAGTACCCTATCCTAAAGCTTGCTGTTAGGAGGGAATCTGCAGCTTGCAGTGAAAGCGCTTCCAGAGGGGAGTCTAATGAGGACAAACATTTGATGGTAGCAGCTTCCCTGCGGGAGATAGTCTCTTTGCCAAAATCGCATTATTAGGCGAAAGTAAGTTACAATTCAGTACCCTATCCTAAAGCTTGCTATTAGGAGGGAATCTGCAGCTTGCAGTGAAAGCGCTTCCAGAGGGGAGTCTAACGAGGGCAAACATTTGATGGTAGCAGCTTCCCTGCGGGAGATAGTCTCTTTGCCAAAATCGCATTATTAGGCGAAAGTAAGTTACAATTCAGTACCCTATCCTAAAGCTTGCTGTTAGGAGGGAATCTGCAGCTTGCAGTGAAAGCGCTTCCAGAGGGGAGTCTAACGAGGGCAAATATTTGATGGTAGCAGCTTCCCTGCGGGAGATACTCTCTTTTCCACAATCGCATTATTAGGCGAAAGTAAGTTACAATTCAGTACCCTATCCTAAAGCTTGCTGTTAGGAGGGAATCTGCAGCTTGCAGTGAAAGCGCTTCCAGAGGGGAGTCTAATGAGTACAAACATTTGATGGTAGCACCTTCCCTGCGGGAGATACTCTCTTTGCCAAAATCGCATTATTAGGCGAAAGTAAGTTACAATTCAGTACCCTATCCTAAAGCTTGCTATTAGGAGGGAATCTGCAGCTTGAAGTGAAAGCACTTCCAGAGGGGAGTCTAATGAGGGCAAACATTTGATGGTAGCAGCTTCCCTGCGGGAGATATTCTCTTTGCCAAATTCGCCTTATTAGCCGCAGTTAAGTTACAATTCAGTACCCTATCCTAAAGCTTGCTGTTAGGAGGGAATCTGCAGCTTGCAGTGAAAGCGCTTCCAGAGGGGAGTCTAATGAGGGCAAACATTTGATGGTAGCAGCTTCCCTGCGGGAGATAATCTCTTTGACAAAATCGCATTATTAGGCGAAAGTAAGTTACAATTCAGTACCCTATCCTAAAGCTTGCTGTTAGGAGGGAATCTGCAGCTTGCAGTGAAAGCGCTTCCAGAGGGGAGTCTAACGAGGGCAAACATTTGATGGTAGCAGCTTCCCTGCGGGAGATAGTCTCTTTGCCAAAATCGCATTATTAGGCGAAAGTAAGTTACAATTCAGTACCCTATCCTAAAGCTTGCTGTTAGGAGGGAATCTGCAGCTTGCAGTGAAAGCGCTTCCAGAGGGGAGTCTAACGAGGGAAAATATTTGATTGTAGCAGCTTCCCTGCGGGAGACATTCTCTTTGATAAAATCGCCTTATTAGCCTCAGTGGAGTTACAATTAAGTACCCTATCCTAAAGCTTGCTGTTAGGAGGGAATCTGCAGCTTGCAGTGAAAGCGCTTCCAGAGGGGAGTCTAATGAGGGCAAACATTTGATGGTAGCAGCTTCCCTGCGGGAGATACTCTCTTTGCCAAAATCGCATTATTAGGCGAAAGTAAGTTACAATTCAGTACCCTATCCTAAAGCTTGCTGTTAGGAGGGAATCTGCAGCTTGCAGTGAAAGCGCTTCCAGAGGGGAGTCTAACGAGGGCAAACATTTGATGGTAGCAGCTTCCCTGCGGGAGATAGTCTCTTTGCCAAAATCACATTATTAGGCGAAAGTAAGTTACAATTCAGTACCCTATCCTAAAGCTTGCTGTTAGGAGGGAATCTGCAGCTTGCAGTGAAAGCGCTTCCAGAGGGGAGTCTAATGAGGGCAAACATTTGATGGTAGCAGCTTCCCTGCGGGAGATATTCTCTTTCCCAAAATCGCCTTATTAGCCGCAGTTAAGTTACAATTCAGTACCCTATCCTAAAGCTTGCTGTTAGGAGGGAATCTGCAGCTTGCAGTGAAAGCGCTTCCAGAGGGGAGTCTAATGAGGGCAAACATTTGATGGTAGCAGCTTCCCTGCGGGAGATAGTCTCTTTGCCAAAATCGCATTATTAGGCGAAAGTAAGTTACAATTCAGTACCCTATCCTAAAGCTTGCTGTTAGGAGGGAATCTGCAGCTTGCAGTGAAAGCGCTTCCAGAGGGGAGTCTAATGAGGGCAAACATTTGATGGTAGCAGCTTCCCTGCGGGAGATAGTCTCTTTGCCAAAATCGCATTATTAGGCGAAAGTAAGATACAATTCAGTACCCTATCCTAAAGCTTGCTGTTAGGAGGGAATCTGCAGCTTGCAGTGAAAGCGCTTCCAGAGGGGAGTCTAATGAGGGCAAACATTTGATGGTAGCAGCTTCCCTGCGGGAGATAGTCTCTTTGCCAAAATCGCATTATTAGGCGAAAGTAAGTTACAATTCAGTACCCTATCCTAAAGCTTGCTGTTAGGAGGGAATCTGCAGCTTGCAGTGAAAGCACTTCCAGAGGGGAGTCTAATGAGGGCAAACATTTGATGGTAGCAGCTTCCCTGCGGGAGATAGTCTCTTTGCCAAAATCGCATTATTAGGCGAAAGTAAGTTACAATTCAGTACCCTATCCTAAAGCTTGCTGTTAGGAGGGAATCTGCAGCTTGCAGTGAAAGCGCTTCCAGAGGGGAGTCTAATGAGGGCAAACATTTGATGGTAGCAGCTTCCCTGCGGGAGATACTCTCTTTGCCAAAATCGCATTATTAGGCGAAAGTAAGTTACAATTCAGTACCCTATCCTAAAGCTTGCTGTTAGGAGGGAATCTGCAGCTTGCAGTGAAAGCGCTTCCAGAGGGGAGTCTAATGAGGGCAAATATTTGATGGTAGCAGCTTCTCTGCGGGAGATATTCTCTTTCCCAAAATCGCCTTATTAGCCGCAGTTAAGTTACAATTCAGTACCCTATCCTAAAGCTTGCTGTTAGGAGGGAATCTGCAGCTTGCAGTGAAAGCGCTTCCAGAGGGGAGTCTAATGAGGGCAAACATTTGATGGTAGCAGCTTCCCTGCAGGAGATACTCTCTTTGCCAAAATCGCATTATTAGGCGAAAGTAAGTTACAATTCAGTACCCTATCCTAAAGCTTGCTGTTAGGAGGGAATCTGCAGCTTGCAGTGAAAGCGCTTCCAGAGGGGAGTCTAATGAGGGCAAACATTTGATGGTAGCAGCTTCCCTGCGGGAGATACTCTCTTTGCCAAAATCGCATTACTAGGCGAAAGTAAGTTACAATTCAGTACCCTATCCTAAAGCTTGCTGTTAGGAGGGAATCTGCAGCTTGCAGTGAAAGCGCTTCCAGAGGGGAGTCTAATGAGGGCAAACATTTGATGGTAGCAGCTTCCCTGCGGGAGATATTCTCTTTGCCATAATCGCCTTTGTAGCTGCAGTTAAGTTACAATTCAGTACACTGTCCTACAGCTTGCTGTTAGGAGGGAATCTGCAGCTTGCAGTGAAAGCGCTTCCAGAGGGGAGTCTAATGAGGGCAAACATTTGATGGTAGCAGCTTCCCTGCGGGAGATACTCTCTTTGCAAAATCGCATTATTAGGCGAAAGTAAGTTACAATTCAGTACCCTATCCTAAAGCTTGCTGTTAGGAGGGAATCTGCAGCTTGCAGTGAAAGCGCTTCCAGAGGGGAGTCTAATGAGGGCAAACATTTGATGGTAGCAGCTTCCCTGCGGGAGATAGTCTCTTTGCCAAAATCGCATTATTAGGCGAAAGTAAGTTACAATTCAGTACCCTATCCTAAAGCTTGCTGTTAGGAGGGAATCTGCAGCTTGCAGTGAAAGCGCTTCCAGAGGGGAGTCTAACGAGGGCAAACATTTGATGGTAGCAGCTTCCCTGCGGGAGATAGTCTCTTTGCCAAAATCGCATTATTAGGCGAAAGGAAGTTACAATTCAGTACCCTATCCTAAAGCTTGCTGTTAGGAGGGAATCTGCAGCTTGCAGTGAAAGCGCTTCCAGAGGGGAGTCTAATGAGGGCAAACATTTGATGGTAGCAGCTTCCCTGCGGGAGATACTCTCTTTGCCATAATCGCCTTAGTTGCCGCAGTTAAGTTACAATTCAGTACCCTATCCTAAAGCTTGCTGTTAGGAGGGAATCTGCAGCTTGCAGTGAAAGCGCTTCCAGAGGGGAGTCTAATGAGGGCAAACATTTGATGGTAGCAGCTTCCCTGCAGGAGATACTCTCTTTGCCAAAATCGCATTATTAGGCGAAAGTAAGTTACAATTCAGTACCCTATCCTAAAGCTTGCTGTTAGGAGGGAATCTGCAGCTTGCAGTGAAAGCGCTTCCAGAGGGGAGTCTAATGAGGGCAAACATTTGATGGTAGCAGCTTCCCTGCGGGAGATACTCTCTTTGCCAAAATCGCATTACTAGGCGAAAGTAAGTTACAATTCAGTACCCTATCCTAAAGCTTGCTGTTAGGAGGGAATCTGCAGCTTGCAGTGAAAGCGCTTCCAGAGGGGAGTCTAATGAGGGCAAACATTTGATGGTAGCAGCTTCCCTGCGGGAGATATTCTCTTTGCCATAATCGCCTTTGTAGCTGCAGTTAAGTTACAATTCAGTACACTGTCCTACAGCTTGCTGTTAGGAGGGAATCTGCAGCTTGCAGTGAAAGCGCTTCCAGAGGGGAGTCTAATGAGGGCAAACATTTGATGGTAGCAGCTTCCCTGCGGGAGATACTCTCTTTGCAAAATCGCATTATTAGGCGAAAGTAAGTTACAATTCAGTACCCTATCCTAAAGCTTGCTGTTAGGAGGGAATCTGCAGCTTGCAGTGAAAGCGCTTCCAGAGGGGAGTCTAATGAGGGCAAACATTTGATGGTAGCAGCTTCCCTGCGGGAGATAGTCTCTTTGCCAAAATCGCATTATTAGGCGAAAGTAAGTTACAATTCAGTACCCTATCCTAAAGCTTGCTGTTAGGAGGGAATCTGCAGCTTGCAGTGAAAGCGCTTCCAGAGGGGAGTCTAACGAGGGCAAACATTTGATGGTAGCAGCTTCCCTGCGGGAGATAGTCTCTTTGCCAAAATCGCATTATTAGGCGAAAGGAAGTTACAATTCAGTACCCTATCCTAAAGCTTGCTGTTAGGAGGGAATCTGCAGCTTGCAGTGAAAGCGCTTCCAGAGGGGAGTCTAATGAGGGCAAACATTTGATGGTAGCAGCTTCCCTGCGGGAGATACTCTCTTTGCCATAATCGCCTTAGTTGCCGCAGTTAAGTTACAATTCAGTTAACTGTCCTACAGCTTGCTGTTAGGAGGGAATCTGCAGCTTGCAGTGAAAGCGCTTCCAGAGGGGAGTCTAATGAGGGCAAAGATTTGATGGTAGCAGCTTCCCTGCGGGAGATAGTCTCTTTGCCAAAATCGCATTATTAGGCGAAAGTAAGTTACAATTCAGTACCCTATCCTAAAGCTTGCTGTTAGGAGGGAATCTGCAGCTTGCAGTGAAAGCGCTTCCAGAGGGGAGTTTAATGAGGGCAAACATTTGATGGTAGCAGCTTCCCTGCGGGAGATAGTCTCTTTGCCAAAATCGCATTATTAGGCGAAAGTAAGATACAATTCAGTACCCTATCCTAAAGCTTGCTGTTAGGAGGGAATCTGCAGCTTGCAGTGAAAGCGCTTCCAGACGGGATTCTAACGAGGGCAAATATTTGATGGTAGCAGCTTCCCTGCGGGAGATACTCTCTTTGCCAAAATCGCCTCATTAGGCGAAAGTAAGTTACAATTCAGTACCCTATCCTAAAGCTTGCTGTTAGGAGGGAATCTGCAGCTTGCAGTGAAAGCGCTTCCAGAGGGGAGTCTAACGAGGGCAAACATTTGATGGTAGCAGCTTCCCTGCGGGAGATAGTCTCTTTGCCAAAATCGCATTATTAGCCTCAGTTAAGTTACAATTCAGTACCCTATCCTAAAGCTTGCTGTTAGGAGGGAATCTGCAGCTTGCAGTGAAAGCGCTTCCAGAGGGGAGTCTAATGAGGGCAAACATTTGATGGTAGCAGCTTCCCTGCGGGAGATAGTCTCTTTGCCAAAATCGCATTATTAGGCGAAAGTAAGTTACAATTCAGTACCCTATCCTAAAGCTTGCTGTTAGGAGGGAATCTGCAGCTTGCAGTGAAAGCGCTTCCAGACAGGAGTCTAATGAGGGCAAACATTTGATGGTAGCAGCTTCCCTGCGGGAGATATTCTCTTTGCCAAAATCGCCTTATTAGCCACAGTTAAGTTACAATTCAGTACCCTATCCTAAAGCTTGCTGTTAGGAGGGAATCTGCAGCTTGCAGTGAAAGTGCTTCCAGAGGGGAGTCTAACGAGGGCAAACATTTGATGGTAGCAGCTTCCCTGCGGGAGATACTCTCTTTGCCAAAATCGCCTTATTAGGCGAAAGTAAGTTACAATTCAGTACCCTATCCTAAAGCTTGCTGTTAGGAGGGAATCTGCAGCTTGCAGTGAAAGCGCTTCCAGAGGGGAGTCTAATGAGGGCAAACATTTGATGGTAGCAGCTTCCCTGCGGGAGATAGTCTCTTTGCCAAAATCGCATTATTAGGCGAAAGTAAGTTACAATTCAGTACCCTATCCTAAAGCTTGCTGTTAGGAGGGAATCTGCAGCTTGCAGTGAAAGCGCTTCCAGAGGGGAGTCTAATGAGGGCAAACATTTGATGGTAGCAGCTTCCCTGCGGGAGATACTCTCTTTGCCAAAATCGCCTTATTAGCCGTAGTTAAGTTACAATTCAGTACCCTATCCTAAAGCTTGCTGTTAGGAGGGAATCTGCAGCTTGCAGTGAAAGCGCTTCCAGAGGGGAGTCTAACGAGGGCAAATATTTGATGGTAGCAGCTTCCCTGCGGGAGATAGTCTCTTTGCCAAAATCGCATTATGAGGCGAAAGTAAGTTACAATTCAGTACCCTATCCTAATGCCTGCTGTTAGGAGGGATTCTGCAGCTTGCAGTGAAAGCGCTTCCAGAGGGGAGTCTAATGAGGGCAAACATTTGATGGTAGCAGCTTCCCTGCGGGAGATACTCTCTTTGCCAAAATCGCATTATTAGGCGAAAGTAAGTTACAATTCAGTACCCTATCCTAAAGATTGCTGTTAGGAGGGAATCTGCAGCTTGCAGTGAAAGCGCTTCCAGAGGGGAGTCTAAAGAGGGCAAACATTTGATGGTAGCAGCTTCCCTGCGGGAGATAGTCTCTTTGCCAAAATCGCGTTATTAGGCGAAAGGAAGTTACAATTCAGTACCCTATCCTAAAGCTTGCTGTTAGGAGGGAATCTGCAGCTTGCAGTGAAAGCGCTTCCAGAGGGGAGTCTAACGAGGGCAAACATTTGATGGTAGCAGCTTCCCTGCGGGAGATAATCTCTTTGACAAAATCGCATTATTAGGCGAAAGTAAGTTACAATTCAGTACCCTATCCTAAAGCTTGCTGTTAGGAGGGAATCTGCAGCTTGCAGTGAAAGCGCTTCCAGAGGGGAGTCTAATGAGGGCAAACATTTAATGGTAGAAGCTTCCCTGCGGGAGATAGTCTCTTTTCCAAAATCGCATTATTAGGCTAAAGTAAGTTACAATTCAGTATCCTATCCTAAAGCTTGCTGTTAGGAGGGAATCTGCAGCTTGCAGTGAAAGCACTTCCAGAGGGGAGTCTAATGAGGGCAAACATTTGATGGTAGCAGCTTCCCTGCGGGACATACTCTCTTTTCCAAAATCGCATTATTAGGCGAAAGTAAGTTACAATTCAGTACCCTATCGTAAAGCTTGCTGTTAAGAGCGAATCTGCAGCTTGCAGTGAAAGCGCTTCCGGAGGGGAGTCTAATGAGGGCAAAGATTTGATGGTAGCAGCTTCCCTGCGGGAGATAGTCTCTTTGCCAAAATCGCATTATTAGGCAAAAGTAAGTTACAATTCAGTACCCTATCCTAAAGCTTGCTGTTAGGAGGGAATCTGCAGCTTGCAGTGAAAGCGCTTCCAGAGGGGAGTCTAATGAGGGCAAACATTTGATGGTAGCAGCTTCCCTGCGGGAGATAGTCTCTTTGCCAAAATCGCATTATTAGGCGAAAGTAAGTTACAATTCAGTACCCTATCCTAAAGCTTGCTGTTAGGAGGGAATCTGCAGCTTGCAGTGAAAGCGCTTCCAGAGGGGAGTCTAACGAGGGTAAACATTTGATGGTAGCAGCTTCCCTGCGGGAGATACTCTCTTTTACAAAATCGCATTATTAGCCGCAGTTAAGTTACAATTCAGTACCCTATCCTAAAGCTTGCTGTTAGGAGGGAATCTGCAGCTTGCAGTGAAAGCGCTTCCAGAGGGGAGTCTAATGAGGGCAAAGATTTGATGGTAGCAGCTTCCCTGCGGGAGATACTCTCTTTGCCAAAATCGCATTATTAGGCGAAAGTAAGCCACAATTCAGTGCCCTATCCTAAAGCTTGGTGTTAGGAGGGAATCTGCAGCTTGCAGTGAAAGCGCTTCCAGAGGGTAGTCTAACGAGGGAAAACATTTGATGGTAGCAGCTTCCCTGCGGGAGATACTCTCTTTGCTAAAAACGCATTATTAGGCGAAAGTAAGATACAATTCAGTACCCTATCCTAACACTTGCTGTTAGGAGGGAATCTGCAGCTTGCAGTGAAAGTGCTTCAAGAGAGGAATCTAACGAGAGCCAGCATTTGATGGTAGCAGCTTCCCTGCGGGAGATAGTCTCTTTTCCAAAATCGCATTATTAGGCGAAAGTAAGTTACAATTCAGTACCCTATCCTAAAGCTGGCTGTTAGGAGGGAATCTGCAGCTTGCAGTGAAAGCGCTTCCAGAGGGGAGTCTAATGAGGGCAAACATTTGATGGTAGCAGCTTCCCTGCGGGATATATTCTCTTTGCCAAAATCGCATTATTAGGCGAAAGTAAGTTACAATTCAGTACCCTATCCTAAAGCTTGCTGTTAGGAGGGAATCTGCAGCTTGCAGTGAAAGCGCTTCCAGAGGGGAGTCTAACGAGGGCAAACATTTGATGGTAGCAGCTTCCCTGCGGGAGATACTCTCCTTGCCAATATCTCTTTATTAGGCGAAAGTAAGATACAATTCAGCACCCTATCCTAAAGCTTGCTGTTAGGAGGGAATCTGCAGCTTGCAGTGAAAGCGCTTCCAGAGGGGAGTCTAATGAGGGCAAACATTTGATGTTAGTAGCTTCCCTGCGGGAGATACTCTCTTTGCCATAATCGGATTATTAGGCGAAAGTAAGTTACAATTCAGTACCCTATCCTAAAGGTTGCTGTTAGGAGGGAATCTGCAGCTTGCAGTGAAAGCGCTTCCAGAGCGGAGTCTAACGAGGGCAAACATTTGATGGTAGCAGCTTCCCTGCGGGAGATAGTCTCTTCGCCAAAATCGGATTATTAGGCGAAAGTAAGTTACAATTCAGTACCCTATCCTAAAGCTTGCTGTTAGGAGGGAATCTGCAGCTTGCAGTGAAAGCGCTTCCAGAGGGGAGTCTAACGAGGGAAAACATTTGATGGTAACAGCTTCCCTGCGGGAGATACTCTCTTTGCTAAAAACGCATTATTAGGCGAAAGTAAGATACAATTCAGTACCCTATCCTAACACTTGCTGTTAGGAGGGAATCTGCAGCTTGCAGTGAAAGTGCTTCAAGAGAGGAATCTAACGAGAGCCAGCATTTGATGGTAGCAGCTTCCCTGCGGGAGATAGTCTCTTTGCCAAAATCGCATTATTAGGCGAAAGTAAGTTACAATTCAGTACACTGTCCTAACACTTGCTGTTAGGAGGGAATCTGCAGCTTGCAGTGAAAGTGCTTCAAGAGAGGAATCTAACGAGAGCCAGCATTTGATGGTAGCAGCTTCCCTGCGGGAGATAGTCTCTTTGCCAAAATCGCATTATTAGGCGAAAGTAAGTTACAATTCAGTACCCTATCCTAAAGCTGGCTGTTAGGAGGGAATCTGCAGCTTGCAGAGAAAGCGCTTCCAGAGGGGAGTCTAATGAGGGCAAACATTTGATGGTAGCAGCTTCCTTGCGGGAGATAGTCTCTTTGCCAAAATCGCATTATTAGGCGAAAGTAAGTTACAATTCAGTACCCTATCCTAAAGCTTGGTGTTAGGAGGGAATCTGCAGCTTGCAGTGAAAGCGCTTCCAGAGGGGAGTCTAACGAGGGCAAACATTTGATGGTAGCAGCTTCCCTGCGGGAGATACTCTCCTTGCCAAAATCGCTTTATTAGGCGAAAGTAAGTTACAATTCAGCACCCTATCCTAAAGCTTGCTGTTAGGAGGGAATCTGCAGCTTGCAGTGAAAGCGCCTCCAGAGGGGAGTCTAATGAGGGGAAACATTTGATGTTAGTAGCTTCCCTGCGGGAGATAGTCTCTTTGCCATAGTCGGATTATTAGGCGAAAGTAAGTTACAATTCAGTACCCTATCCTAAAGCTGGCTGTTAGGAGGGAATCTGCAGCTTGCAGTGAAAGCGCTTCCAGAGGGGAGTCTAACGAGCGCAAACATTTGATGGTAGCAGCTTCCCTGCGGGAGATACTCTCTTTTCCAAAATCGCATTATTAGGTGAAAGTAAGTTACAAATCAGTACCATATCCTAAAGCTTGCTGTTAGGAGAGTATCTGCAGCTTGCAGTGAAAGCACTTCCAGAGGGGAGTCTAATGAGGGAAAACATTTGATGGTAGCAGCTTCCCTGCGGGAGATATTCTCTTTGCCATAATCGTCTTATTAGGCGAAAATAAGTTACAATTCAGCACCCTATCCTAAAGCTTGCTGTTAGGAGGGAATCTGCAGCTTGCAGTGAAAGCGCTTCCAGAGGGGAGTCTAAGGAGGGCAAACATTTGATGGTAGCAGCTTTCCTGCGGGAGATAGTCTCTTTGCCAAAATCGCATTATTAGGCGAAAGTAAGTTACAATTCAGTACCCTATCCTAAAGCTTGCTGTTAGGAGGGAATCTGCAGCTTGTAGTGAAAGCGCTTCCAGAGGGGAGTCTAATGAGGGCAAACATTTGATGGTAGCAGCTTTCCTGCAGGAGATAGTCTCTTTGCCAAAATCACCTTATTAGCCGCAGTTAAGTTACAATTCAGTACCTTATCCTAAATCTTGCTGTTAGGAGGGAATCTGCAGCTTGCACTGAAAGCGCTTCCAGAGGGGAGTCTAACGAGGGCAAACATTTGATGGTAGCAGCTTCCCTGCGGGAGATAGTCTCTTTGCCAAAATCGCATTATTAGCCGCAGTTAAGATACAATTCAGTACCCTATCCTAAAGCTTGCTGTTAGGAGGGAATCTGCAGCTTGCACTGAAAGCGCTTCCAGAGGGGAGTCTAATGAGGGCAAACATTTGATGGTAGCAGCTTCCCTGCGGGAGAAACTCTCTTTTCCATAATCGCCTTTTTAGCCGCAGTTAAGTTACAATTCAATGCCCTATCCTAAATCTTGCTGTTAGGAGGGAATCTGCAGCTTGCAGTGAAAGCGCTTCCAGAGGGGAGTCTAATGAGGGCAAACATTTGATGGTAGCAGCTTCCCTGCGGGAGATACTCTCTTTTCCAAAATCGCCTTATTAGCCGCAGTTAAGTTACAATTCAGTACCCTATCCTAAAGCTTGCTGTTAGGAGGGAATCTGCAGCTTGCAGTGAAAGCGCTTCCAGAGGGGAGTCTAACGAGGGCAAACATTTGATGGTAGCAGCTTCCCTGCGGGAAGCAAGCTGCAGATTCCCTCCTAACAGCAAGCTTTAGGATAGGGTACTTAATTGTAACTTACTTTCGCCTAATAATGCGATTTTGTCAGAGAGTATCTCCCACAGGGAAGCTGCTACCATCAAATGTTTGCCCTCGTTAGACTCATCTCTGGAAGCGCTTTCACTGCAAGGTGCAGATTCCCTCCTAACAGCAAGCTGTAGGACAGTGTACTGAATTGTAACTTTAATGCGGCTAATAATGCGATTATGGAAAAGAGAGTATCTCCCGCAGGAAAGCTGCTACCATCAAATGTTTGCCCTCATTAGACTCCCCTCTGGAAGCGCTTTCACTGTAAGCTGCAGATTCCCTCCTAACAGCAAGCTTTAGGATAGGGTACTGAATTGTATCTTACTTTCGCCTAATAATGCGATTTTGGCAAAGAGAGTATCTCCCGCAGGGAAGCTGCTACCATCAAATGTTTGCCCTCATTAGACTCCCCTCTGGAAGCGCTTTCACTGCAAGCTGCAGATTCCCTCCTAACAGCAAGCTTTAGGATAGTGTACTGAATTGTAACTTTACTGCGGCTTAGAATGCGATTTTGGAAAAGGGAGTATCTCCCGCAGGGAAGCTGCTACCATCAAATGTTTGCCCTCGTTAGACTCATCTCTGGAAGCGCTTTCACTGCAAGGTGCAGATTCCCTCCTAACAGCAAGCTTTAGGATAGGGTACTGAATTGTATCTTACTTTCGCCTAATAATGCGATTTTGGCAAAGAGAGTATCTCCCGCAGGGAAGCTGCTACCATCAAATGTTTGCCCTCATTAGACTCCCCTCTGGAAGCGCTTTCACTGCAAGCTGCAGATTCCCTCCTAACAGCAAGCTTTAGGATAGGGTACTGAATTGTATCTTAAATGCGGCTAATAATGCGATTTTGGAAAATAGAATATCTCCCGCAGGGAAGGTGCTACCATCAAATGCTGGCTCTCGTTAGAGTCCTCTCTTGAAGCACTTTCACTGCAAGCTGCAGATTCCCTCCTAACAGCAAGCTTTAGGATAGCGTACTGAATTGTAACTTACTTTCGCCTAATAAAGTGATTTTGGAAAAGAGAGTATCTCCCGCAGGGAAGCTGCTACCATCAAGTGTTTGCCCTCTTTAGACTTCCCTCTGGAAGCGCTTTCACTGCAAGCTGCAGATTCCCCTGGTGGAGCTTGAGGCCATTCCCTCTTGTCCTGTCCCCTGTCACTTGGGAGAAATGGCCATCATCCTCCTCTCTACAATCTCCTTTCAGGTAATTGTAGAGAGCAATGAAGTCTCCCCTCAGCCTCCTTTTCTCCAGACTAAACAACCCTAGTCCTCTCAACTGTTTCTCATAAGGCCATGTGTGTACATAAATAAGCGCTGACTTTTTTGAGAGGAACTAGGAGCACTACAGACAGACAGAGGATTACAAAAAGGGGAGGGACTAGCACAAAGATTCAGAAACAGCAAGAGGAGCAAAGGGGAGTATCAACAGAATGAGGAACGCAAATTGGTAGAAAGATGGAAAAGGAGAAAAAAAGTATGGACAGAGAACTGATACTGAAGACTGGGGGAAAAAAGAGAGAGAAAAGAGCACAGAAAAATTAAAGAGTAGGGGTATAGGGATACCTGGGAACAGTAATTGTAGCAGCACGATAAATGAAAGGAACAAAAAAGTCCAGGTCTAAAATGTTCGTTACCTAGTTCCATCACTGTCACAACTAGCAATGTTGCAGTGAAAACACGCATACTGTTATTTCTTGTAAGGATGCTTTCAGACACATAGTAGTGTTGTTCTAGCTGAGAATGTAAGGCAGAGTTAATAAAACACAGCTGCTCCCCAGGCACTCTTTATACCTGTGAGGGCTTCACCACACCCCAGTCACAGGTGGTGGGTGGGAAGGGCCAGGGGGTATATAAGCTACAGGCCTTGCCTCTGGAGGTCATTTAGGTTGTGGTTTATCCTTGAGATTAGAGTTTTGCTGCTGTTTCAATTCATTATATATTTTAGGCTAGTTGGGTAAGTGGTGTTTTTTGGCTTTTTTTTTTGATTTTTTTTTTTTCTGATCCTCTAAAGAGGCAGAGGCATCTGTTGGAGCAGGTATGAGCTTTGGAAGAGTCCAGGCAAAGCAGCACATACAGCTGTAACTATGGGGCTTTTTTGTCAGTAATTTTTGATTGGGTGTTGGAGGGGGCAAGATGTTTTAATGGTTTGTTTTCCTTCTTTGTTTTTTTTCTGGGTGCTTTGCCTCGAGTTTTTAGTTACGGGATGATTTGTTGTTGTTCCTCATTCTGTGTGGCATGATGTATTGGCCCTAGGGGCTCTGCAGTTTGTAATGGGCATCTTGTGGGTGATAATAACCTGGAATGAGCCTTGTTGGCCTGTGGTAGGAAGTTGAGTCTGTGGGTTGGTGGAAGATAGAAGGGGCCAGGGGAGCCTTGGGAAGGGCTCAGGAGCTCAGCTCCCAAGGAATAGCAACACAGAAGGGTCAGGGGGGTTAAAATATAGGACAGGTTCTGTTAAGAAGGAGCAGGGTTCCTTCTCTGATACTTCAGGGGTAGAGAAGGGCTTTAATGGTTTGGGGAAAGGGAGATGGGTTCATCAGTCTTTCTTGGGTCAGTTTGGTGGTCAGATGCAAGTGCCATTCAGGTGTCTGTTGTTCTAGTCTCTCTGTAGCCAACGAGGTAACGATGAGGTTGAGACACAAGTTGAAAAGCATTAGTTACCCTAAGAAATGTAATCTCTAGGGCTGTGAGATCTCTGCTCCCTTATACTTTCTACTTATTGTGTTCCTCAACCAACTTCTTTGCATCCATCCTGTCTCCATCCATCTGAATGTCCAGAGAAGAGTACTGTAGCTGGTGAGGGGGCTGGTGAATAAGCCTTATGAGGAGTGGCTGAGAGGGCTGGGGGTGTTTAGCCTGGAGAAGAGGAGGCTGAGGGGAGACCTCATTGCTGAAAGGAGGTTGTGGAGATAAGGGAGCTGGCCACCTCTCCGAAGTGACAGGGGACAGGACAAGAGGGAATAGCCTCAAGCTCTGCCAGGGAAGGTTCAGGCTGTACATCAGGAAAAAATATTTCATTGAAAGGGTTATTAGGGATGGGCAAAGGCTGCCCAAGGAGGTGGTAGAGTCACCTTCCCTGGAGGTGTTTAAAGGACGGGTGGCCGAAGTGCTGAGGGACGTGGTTTAGTGATTGATAGGAATGGTTGGACTCAATGATCCAATGGGTCTTTTCCAACCGGGTGATCCTATGAATATCAGACACCTTGCTACTTAAACATATGGACTCACTGCCTATCTACAGTGCAGGATTCTGCTGCTTGTTTCGCTTGCATTTCTCAGGGAAGAGATTGGATATTGTTTTGGCTCGTAACAGTTAGCAGCTGAGCAACTCTTTTTCATCTGGTCTGTGGGCACACAAGCCTCCCTTATTTAGTAGAGTTTTGGATTTTTCCTGAACTTACCAGTGAGGTTTGCTTTGTTATTGCTTACAGCGGTTGTTACCTTGTCCCTGTTATCCATGGTGTTTTTTTACGGTCATTGAGTTTCCAATTTAGGTCTTAGAGCAGTCAAATCCCACTGTTGCGAGTTTTTTATTGGCTGACTGCCTCTGTAATTCCAGTCTCCATTGCTGTGTGGTGAGTGTCCTGTGTTTTTATGTCTTCTGTGTTAATAATCTTTACTGGGTTTTGATAAGAATATTCTTTTTCAAGTTCTTCTTGTTTACTCCTGTGACTAAAGTCTGGTAACTTCCTAGAATTAGGATCTCCATGGCTCATCTTTCTTTTGTCCTGGGTATCACCACTACTGGTCCTACAACTTAAGTGGTGAGGAGGAGAGGAGAAGCAAGCAGACAGCAGAGAATTTTGGGGTGCCGGTGAGGTAGTCAGGCTTTTTCTCATCATTGTGGGGCTGATGGTGAGGAGGAAGTTGAGTATGTCTAGAAGAGCAAAGTGTTCTTTGGCAACATAGTATTTACTTTTGGTTTGGCAGGCACTGTGTGGGCCACCTTGGGAATGGGAAGAGCATTTGAGATGAGCTGGGTAGTAGGGAGAAGGAGCATGGGGCAGACTTCTCACAGGTGTGAGTAATTCTCTTAATTTAATTACCCTGGGTGATAACAGCTGCAGCATCTGACATAAGAACTGTTGTGGAGCAAGTGAGTGGAAGAACATGGCAGTTAGGCAGAGCAAGTTGTCATGTAAGGTGCTGACATTGATCAGTGCAATGCTGGCTGTTGGCACTATTTTAGTTTTCTCATTGGTTTTCTTACAGATGGCCAAGTGGATCCTGGCAACTGTAGGATCATCCCAGGGAGCTGATGCTCTTGGAGTTTTTTCTGCTGAGGAAGCCTCCTGGTGGTCTGAAAGCTAAGTTGAGGGACGGGGGCAGGGGTGGGGTGTGACAGAGGGGAGAAGGCTGGGGATGGCAGGGTGGAGTTTTAAAAGTAGCCTAGGGGAGAGGGCTGTGCAGGAAATGTCCCCTTTGGGCATGGAGAGCTGGAGGGTGTTACTTCTCAGCCCAAAGCTAGCATGTTCCAGGTAGGGCCGTTCCAGCTTGTCTGTGCTGTGTGCTTTATATTCTGTTTCTCTTTCATGTTTCTTAAGCCTTGATGTCCCCTTTGCTTTAAAGGAATGCAGCATATGACTTGAGCAGCATCTCGAGGGTCTTGAATGCCTGTACTCATGGGTACAATGCCAATTAGGCACTGTTCTTCTTGCATCATAACCTAAGTGTGGATTGGCTTCACATTTTCAAAGTTTCTAGTCAGCCATCTTTTCCTGTGACCTTGCAGACTGTGTTGGTGGCCACAATCGCTAGTCTTATATTTTCAAGGATCCCTGTAGGCCTAAGACTTCTTCCATGCATCTTGTGTCTTTAGACATTTAAAAGGTGATCCTCTCACGTACATCATCCCAGTCTTGGCCACATACCATTGTAATGAGGGATCCTTTACAGCATGCCGGACATGCCTCGAGCACCATATCTAGGGTCCTGAATGCTTGTACCCATCAATGCACTGTCGATTGGGCACTGCTTTTCTTGCATCGTGCTCCTAGAGCCGGGATCGTTCTCGTGTTTTGGCACTGTGTTTTTCTCCTTGTTTTCCTTGCAGATGCTGAAGAGGAACCCAGTGACTGCAGGATTATTTCTGTTAGCTGATGTGATTTGAGCTGCTTTGGCCAAGGACAGCTTCATTCGTGGCCCTCTGAAAGCTAAGTTGAGGGACCAGATTTGGGAAGCGGGAGGCGGGTTGGGGATAGCAGGGAGGGGTTTTGAAGGTAGCCTAGGCTGTGCAGGGAGAGTTGTCTTTGGGCAGGTGAAGGCAGAGGGGTCTACTTCTCAGCCCAAACCCTGCATGGGCAGGGCAGTTCCAGCCTGTATCTGTTGTTATCTAGTTTGTGTAGTCACTGTGCTGTGTTTGAAATTTTCTGCAGGTCTTGATGTCCTCTTTTGTACTCGAGGCATGCCGGATGTGCCTTGGGCACCATGTCTAGGGTCCCAAATGCTCGTACTGATCAAAGCAGTGTCGATGGGGCACTGCTTTTCTTTCTTCACATTTTTAAAGCGTGGATCGCTCTTGTGTTTTGGAAGCATCCGGTCAGTTGTCTTCTGCTGCAGCCTTGCAGCCGGCCTTATTATCCAGGATAGTTAGTCTTCCGTTTTGTTGGATCCCTGTTCTGGGACTTGTTCCATCCATCCTCTGCATCTTTAGGACTTTAAAAGGGTTTCTTGCCCGTTCATCTTGCCAGTTGCAGCCACATCTCTTTGGAACCATCTTTGCTTTTCCAGGGCTACCGTAGGTTCTTCCTCAGAGCCCTGTCCATTGCCTTGCCCATTGGCAAGCGTGGTCCAAGAGTCCTCCATGTTGCTGCAAATCTTCTTTTGTCCTCGGTTCACGACATCGGTCTTGTGTGTTAGTGTTCCGTGTGTATTTGTGTCCAGTTCAAGCTGCTCTGCCTGGTGCATGGAGGAGGTGATAAGAGTCAGCCAAGGTATAGCGGCCCGGTTCTTATCTTAATGTTTTAATGTGACTAGACCATGCAGTCTAGGGGCATCCATTACTTTGGAGAGCTAGCAGCCCTAAGTGTGGTAGTTTCTGCTAGTCTCTGAAACCATGGAGGGGATGCAGAGAAGTACTGTAGGGAAGCTGCTATGATCAAATTCTGGCTTTTGTTAGAGTCTTCTCTGGAAGCGCCTTCACTGCAAGCTGCAGAAGAATGTCTAACAGAACGGTTTAGTATAGGGTACTGAATTGTGACTTACTTTCGCCTAATAAGGCGATTTGGGAAAAGAGAGTGTCTCCCGCAGGGAAGATGCTAGCATGGAATGCTGCTGTTTCTGAATGTCTTCTCTTAGAGTGCTTTCAGTGCAAAGCAAGGCTTGTAGAATGTTCAGTCTCGGCTTGTGTACAGTAACATCAGAATGGCGGTTAAAGTGTCACTTTGAAATTTCATACCGTTCAGCACAAGGACTGCGGGGAATCTGCTACAATCAAATGCTGGCTCTCAGTAGAGTCTTCTCTGGAAGTGCTTTCACTTCAAGCTGGTTAAGCTCGACTAACAGAACGTTTAATATAAGGTACTGAGTTGAGACTGAACTGCACCTCCACCCCCTGCGGCCCTGCTCTTACCCCCTGCGGCCCTGCTCTTACCCCCTGCGGCCCTGCTCTTACCCCCTGCGGCCCTGCTCTTACCCCCTGCGGCCCTGCTCTTACCCCCTGCGGCCCTGCTCTTACCCCCTGCGGCCCTGCTCTTACCCCCTGCGGCCCTGCTCTTACCCCCTGCGGCCCTGCTCTTACCCCCTGCGGCCCTGCTCTTACCCCCTGCGGCCCTGCTCTTACCCCCTGCGGCCCTGCTCTTACCCCCTGCGGCCCTGCTCTTACCCCCTGCGGCCCTGCTCTTACCCCCTGCGGCCCTGCTCTTACCCCCTGCGGCCCTGCTCTTACCCCCTGCGGCCCTGCTCTTACCCCCTGCGGCCCTGCTCTTACCCCCTGCGGCCCTGCTCTTACCCCCTGCGGCCCTGCTCTTACCCCCTGCGGCCCTGCTCTTACCCCCTGCGGCCCTGCTCTTACCCTTGTCCGGTATTTTCTGCACTTGCCTGGCCCGACTTGGGCCCCTCCCGGCCCGACTTGGGCCCCTGTCCCGTGTTCTCCGCCCTTGTCCGCCCCTCTGTGCCCGTGTCCCGTGTTCTCCGCCCTTGTCCGCCCCTCTGTGCCCGTGTCCCGTGTTCTCCGCCCTTGTCCGCCCCTCTGTGCCCTTGTCCCGTGTTCTCCGCCCTTGTCCGCCCCTCTGTGCCCTTGTCCCGTGTTCTCCGCCCTTGTCCGCCCCTCTGTGGCCTTGTCCCGTGTTCTCCGCCCTTGTCCGCCCCTCTGTGGCCTTGTCCCGTGTTCTCCGCCCTTGTCCGCCACTCTGTGGCCTTGTCCCGTGTTCTCTGCCCTTGTCCGCCACTCTGTGGCCTTGTCCCGTGTTCTCTGCCATTGTCCGCCACTCTGTGGCCTTGTCCCGTGTTCTCTGCCATTGTCCGCCACTCTGTGGCCTTGTACCGTGTTCTCCACACTTGTCCGACCCTCTGTGGCCTTGTCCCGTATTGTCCGCCCCTCTGGGCCCGTGTCCGCCCCTCTGTGGCCTTGTCCCGTATTATCCGCACTTGTCCGCCCCTCTGGGCCCGTGTCCGACCCTCTGGGCCCTTGTCCCGTATTCTCCGAACTTGTCCGCCCCTCTGGGCGCGTGTCCGCCCCTCTGGGCCCGTGTCCCGTATTCTCTGAACTTGTCCGCCCCTCTGGGCCCTTGTCCGCCCCTCTGGGCCCTTGTCCTGTATTCTCCGAACTTGTCCGCCCCTCTGGGCCCTTGTCCCGTATTCTCCGGGCCCTTGTCCCGTATTCTCCGGGCCCTTGTCCCGTATTCTCCGGGCCCTTGTCCGCCCCTCTGGGCCCTTGTCCGCCCCTCTGGGCCCTTGTCCCGTATTCTACGAAATTGTCTGCCCCTCTGGGACCTTGTCCGCCCCTCTTCGCCCTTGTCCCGTATTCTCTGAACTTGTCGGGCCCTCTTTGCCCTTGTCGGGCCCTCTTTGCCCTTGTCCCGAATTCTCTGTCCTTGTCCTCCTGTCTTTACACTTGTCCCGTATTCTCCGCCCTGGTGCGCCCCTCTTTGCCCTGGTGCGCCCCTCTTTGCCCTGGTGCGCCCCTCTTTGCCCTGGTGCGCCCCTCTTTGCCCTGGTGCGCCCCTCTTTGCCCTGGTGCGCCCCTCTTTGCCCTGGTGCGCCCCTCTTTGCCCTGGTGCGCCCCTCTTTGCCCTGGTGCGCCCCTCTTTGCCCTGGTGCGCCCCTCTTTGCCCTGGTGCGCCCCTCTTTGCCCTGGTGCGCCCCTCTTTGCCCTGGTGCGCCCCTCTTTGCCCTGGTGCGCCCCTCTTTGCCCTGGTGCGCCCCTCTTTGCCCTGGTGCGCCCCTCTTTGCCCTGGTGCGCCCCTCTTTGCCCTGGTCCCGTATTCTCCGCACTTGTCCGCCCCTCTTTGCCCTTGTCCGCCCCTCTTTGCCCTTGTCCGCCCCTCTTTGCCCTTGTCCGCCCCTCTTTGCCCTTGTCCGCCCCTCTTTGCCCTTGTCCGCCCCTTTCTGCAATTTTCCGAATCTCTCCGCCCTTGTCCCGTATTCTCCGCCCTTGTCCGCCCCTCTTTGCCCTTGTCCGCCCCTCTTTGAACTTGTCCCGTAGTCTCCGGAATTCTCTGCCCCTCTTTGCCCTTGTCCGCTCAACATTTGCCCTTCTCCGCCCCTCTTTGCCTTCTCCGCCCCTCTTTGCCTTGTCCGCCCCTCTTTGCCTTTGTCCCGTATTCTCCGCTATTCTCCGTCACTGTTTGACCTTATCCTCCAGTCTTTGCACTTTTCGGCCCGTCTTTGCCCTTGTCCGCACCTCTTTGCCCTTGTGAGCCCCTCTTTGCACTTGTCCCGTATTCTCCGCAATTCTCCGCATCTTCTTTGCCACTGTCCGCCTTTCTTTCCCCTTGTCCTCTCCTCTTTCCCCTTGTCCGACCCTCTTTGCACTTGTCCGCCCCTCTTTGAACTTACACGCCCCCTTTGCCCTTGTCTGCCCCTCTTTGCCCTTGTCCAGTATTCTCCGCCCTTCTCCGAACCGCTTGCCCTTGTCCGACCCTCTTTGCCCTTGTCCTGTATTCTCCGCCCCTCTTTGCCCTGGTCCGCCCCTCTTTGCCCTGGTCCGCCCCTCTTTGCCCTGGTCCGCCCCTCTTTGCCCTGGTCCGCCCCTCTTTGCCCTGGTCCGCCCCTCTTTGCCCTGGTCCGCCCCTCTTTGCCCTGGTCCGCCCCTCTTTGCCCTGGTCCGCCCCTCTTTGCCCTGGTCCGCCCCTCTTTGCCCTGGTCCGCCCCTCTTTGCCCTGGTCCGCCCCTCTTTGCCCTGGTCCGCCCCTCTTTGCCCTGGTCCGCCCCTCTTTGCCCTGGTCCGCCCCTCTTTGCCCTGGTCCGCCCCTCTTTGCCCTGGTCCGCCCCTCTTTGCCCTGGTCCGCCCCTCTTTGCCCTGGTCCGCCCCTCTTTGCCCTGGTCCGCCCCTCTTTGCCCTGGTCCGCCCCTCTTTGCCCTGGTCCGCCCCTCTTTGCCCTGGTCCGCCCCTCTTTGCCCTGGTCCGCCCCTCTTTGCCCTGGTCCGCCCCTCTTTGCCCTGGTCCGCCCCTCTTTGCCCTGGTCCGCCCCTCTTTGCCCTGGTCCGCCCCTCTTTGCCCTGGTCCGCCCCTCTTTGCCCTGGTCCGCCCCTCTTTGCCCTGGTCCGCCCCTCTTTGCCCTGGTCCGCCCCTCTTTGCCCTGGTCCGCCCCTCTTTGCCCTGGTCCGCCCCTCTTTGCCCTGGTCCGCCCCTCTTTGCCCTGGTCCGCCCCTCTTTGCCCTGGTCCGCCCCTCTTTGCCCTGGTCCGCCCCTCTTTGCCCTGGTCCGCCCCTCTTTGCCCTGGTCCGCCCCTCTTTGCCCTGGTCCGCCCCTCTTTGCCCTGGTCCGCCCCTCTTTGCCCTGGTCCGCCCCTCTTTGCCCTGGTCCGCCCCTCTTTGCCCTGGTCCGCCCCTCTTTGCCCTGGTCCGCCCCTCTTTGCCCTGGTCCGCCCCTCTTTGCCCTGGTCCGCCCCTCTTTGCCCTGGTCCGCCCCTCTTTGCCCTGGTCCGCCCCTCTTTGCCCTGGTCCGCCCCTTTCTGCAATTTTCCGAATCTCTTTGCCCTTGTCCCGTATTCTCCGCCCTTGTCCGCCCCTCTTTGCCCTTGTCCGCACCTCTTTGAACTTGTCCCGTAGTCTCCGGAATTCTCTGCCCCTCTTTGCCCTTGTCCGCTCAACATTTGCCCTTCTCCGCCCCTCTTTGCCTTGTCCGCCCCTCTTTGCCCTTGTCCCGTATTCTCCGCTATTCTCCGTCACTGTTTGACCTTATCCTCCAGTCTTTGCACTTTTCGGCCCGTCTTTGCCCTTGTCCGCACCTCTTTGCCCTTGTGAGCCCCTCTTTGCACTTGTCCCGTATTCTCCGCAATTCTCCGCATCTTCTTTGCCACTGTCCGCCTTTCTTTGCACTTGTCCTCTCCTCTTTCCCCTTGTCCGACCCTCTTTGCCCTTGTCTGCCCCTCTTTGCCCTTGTCCAGTATTCTCCGCCCTTCTCCGAACCGCTTGCCCTTGTCCGACCCTCTTTGCCCTTGTCCTGTATTCTCCGCCCCTCTTTGCCCTTGTCCGCCCCTCTTTGCCCTTGTCCGCCCCTCTTTGCCCTTGTCCGCCCCTCTTTGCCCTTGTCCGCCCCTCTTTGCCCTTGTCCGCCCCTCTTTGCCCTTGTCCGCCCCTCTTTGCCCTTGTCCGCCCCTCTTTGCCCTTGTCCGCCCCTCTTTGCCCTTGTCCGCCCCTCTTTGCCCTTGTCCGCCCCTCTTTGCCCTTGTCCGCCCCTCTTTGCCCTTGTCCGCCCCTCTTTGCCCTTGTCCGCCCCTCTTTGCCCTTGTCCGCCCCTCTTTGCCCTTGTCCGCCCCTCTTTGCCCTTGTCCGCCCCTCTTTGCCCTTGTCCGCCCCTCTTTGCCCTTGTCCGCCCCTCTTTGCCCTTGTCCGCCCCTCTTTGCCCTTGTCCGCCCCTCTTTGCCCTTGTCCGCCCCTCTTTGCCCTTGTCCGCCCCTCTTTGCCCTTGTCCGCCCCTCTTTGCCCTTGTCCGCCCCTCTTTGCCCTTGTCCGCCCCTCTTTGCCCTTGTCCGCCCCTCTTTGCCCTTGTCCGCCCCTCTTTGCCCTTGTCCGCCCCTCTTTGCCCTTGTCCGCCCCTCTTTGCCCTTGTCCGCCCCTCTTTGCCCTTGTCCGCCCCTCTTTGCCCTTGTCCGCCCCTCTTTGCCCTTGTCCGCCCCTCTTTGCCCTTGTCCGCCCCTCTTTGCCCTTGTCCGCCCCTCTTTGCCCTTGTCCGCCCCTCTTTGCCCTTGTCCGCCCCTCTTTGCCCTTGTCCGCCCCTCTTTGCCCTTGTCCGCCCCTCTTTGCCCTTGTCCGCCCCTCTTTGCCCTTGTCCGCCCCTCTTTGCCCTTGTCCGCCCCTCTTTGCCCTTGTCCGCCCCTCTTTGCCCTTGTCCGCCCCTCTTTGCCCTTGTCCGCCCCTCTTTGCCCTTGTCCGCCCCTCTTTGCCCTTGTCCGCCCCTCTTTGCCCTTGTCCGCCCCTCTTTGCCCTTGTCCGCCCCTCTTTGCCCTTGTCCGCCCCTCTTTGCCCTTGTCCGCCCCTCTTTGCCCTTGTCCGCCCCTCTTTGCCCTTGTCCGCCCCTCTTTGCCCTTGTCCGCCCCTCTTTGCCCTTGTCCGCCCCTCTTTGCCCTTGTCCGCCCCTCTTTGCCCTTGTCCGCCCCTCTTTGCCCTTGTCCGCCCCTCTTTGCCCTTGTCCGCCCCTCTTTGCCCTTGTCCGCCCCTCTTTGCCCTTGTCCGCCCCTCTTTGCCCTTGTCCGCCCCTCTTTGCCCTTGTCCGCCCCTCTTTGCCCTTGTCCGCCCCTCTTTGCCCTTGTCCGCCCCTCTTTGCCCTTGTCCGCCCCTCTTTGCCCTTGTCCGCCCCTCTTTGCCCTTGTCCGCCCCTCTTTGCCCTTGTCCGCCCCTCTTTGCCCTTGTCCGCCCCTCTTTGCCCTTGTCCGCCCCTCTTTGCCCTTGTCCGCCCCTCTTTGCCCTTGTCCGCCCCTCTTTGCCCTTGTCCGCCCCTCTTTGCCCTTGTCCGCCCCTCTTTGCCCTTGTCCGCCCCTCTTTGCCCTTGTCCGCCCCTCTTTGCCCTTGTCCGCCCCTCTTTGCCCTTGTCCGCCCCTCTTTGCCCTTGTCCCGTATTCTCCGTGCTTCTCCGTTACACTTTGCACTTGTCTGCCCATCTTTGTCTCTGTCCGACCCTCTTTGACCCTTTCCTGTATTCTCCGCCCTTGTCCGCCCCTCTTTGCCCTTGTCCGCCCCTCTTTGCCCTTGTCCGCCCCTCTTTGCCCTTGTCCGCCCCTCTTTGCCCTTGTCCGCCCCTCTTTGCCCTTGTCCGCCCCTCTTTGCCCTTGTCCGCCCCTCTTTGCCCTTGTCCGCCCCTCTTTGCCCTTGTCCGCCCCTCTTTGCCCTTGTCCGCCCCTCTTTGCCCTTGTCCGCCCCTCTTTGCCCTTGTCCGCCCCTCTTTGCCCTTGTCCGCCCCTCTTTGCCCTTGTCCGCCCCTCTTTGCCCTTGTCCGCCCCTCTTTGCCCTTGTCCGCCCCTCTTTGACCTTGTTTCATATTCTCCGGACTTCTCCACCCCAATTTGCCCTTGTCTGCACCTCTTTGCCCTTGTCCGCCCGTCTTTGCAATTTTCCTCCATCTTTGTCCTTGTCCGCCCCTCTTTTCCCTTACCCGTATTCTCCGCGCTTCTCCGTCACACTTTGCCCTTGTCCGCCCATCTTTGCCCTTGTCCGCCCGTCTTTGCACTTGTCCCGTATTCTCCGCACTTCTCAGTCACTCTTTGCCCTTGTCCGCCCGTCCTTGCCCTTGTCCGCCCGTCCTTGCCCTTGTCCGCCCGTCCTTGCCCTTGTCCGCCCGTCCTTGCCCTTGTCCGCCCGTCCTTGCCCTTGTCCGCCCGTCCTTGCCCTTGTCCGCCCGTCCTTGCCCTTGTCCGCCCGTCCTTGCCCTTGTCCGCCCGTCCTTGCCCTTGTCCGCCCGTCCTTGCCCTTGTCCGCCCGTCCTTGCCCTTGTCCGCCCGTCCTTGCCCTTGTCCGCCCGTCCTTGCCCTTGGCCGCCCCTCTTTGCCCTTGGCCGCCCCTCTTTGCCCTTGGCCGCCCCTCTTTGCCCTTGTCCCGTATTCTCCGCACTTCTCCACACCGCTTGTCCTTGTCCGCCCCTCTTTGCCCTTGTGCGCCCTTCTTAGCTCTTGTCCCGTATTCTCCGCAATTGTCCGCCCCTCTTTGCTCTTGTCCCGTATTCTCCGCACTTGTCCGCCCCTGTTTGCTCTTGTCCCGTATTCTCCGCACTTGTCCGCCCCTCTTTGCTCTTGTCCCGTATTCTCCGCACTTGTCCGCCCCTCCTTGCCCTTGCCCGCCTATCTTTGTCCTTGTACGCCCCTCTTTGCATTTGTCCTGTATTCTCTGAACTTCTCCTCCCCCTCGTTGCCCTGGTCCGCCCCTCGTTGCCCTGGTCCGCCCCTCGTTGCCCTGGTCCGCCCCTCGTTGCCCTGGTCCGCCCCTCGTTGCCCTGGTCCGCCCCTCGTTGCCCTGGTCCGCCCCTCGTTGCCCTGGTCCGCCCCTCGTTGCCCTGGTCCGCCCCTCGTTGCCCTGGTCCGCCCCTCGTTGCCCTGGTCCGCCCCTCGTTGCCCTGGTCCGCCCCTCGTTGCCCTGGTCCGCCCCTCGTTGCCCTGGTCCGCCCCTCGTTGCCCTGGTCCGCCCCTCGTTGCCCTGGTCCGCCCCTCGTTGCCCTGGTCCGCCCCTCGTTGCCCTGGTCCGCCCCTCGTTGCCCTGGTCCGCCCCTCGTTGCCCTGGTCCGCCCCTCGTTGCCCTTGTCCCGTATTCTCCGTGCTTCTCCGTTACACTTTGCACTTGTCTGCCCATCTTTGTCTCTGTCCGACCCTCTTTGACCCTTTCCTGTATTCTCCGCCCTTGTCCGCCCCTCTTTGCCCTTGTCCGCCCCTCTTTGCCCTTGTCCGCCCCTCTTTGCCCTTGTCCGCCCCTCTTTGACCTTGTTTCATATTCTCCGGACTTCTCAACCCCAATTTGCCCTTGTCTGCACCTCTTTGCCCTTGTCCGCCCGTCTTTGCAATTTTCCTCCATCTTTGTCCTTGTCCGCCCCTCTTTTCCCTTACCCGTATTCTCCGCGCTTCTCCGTCACACTTTGCCCTTGTCCGCCCATCTTTGCCCTTGTCCGCCCGTCTTTGCACTTGTCCCGTATTCTCCGCACTTCTCAGTCACTCTTTGCCCTTGTCCGCCCGTCCTTGCCCTTGTCCGCCCGTCCTTGCCCTTGTCCGCCCGTCCTTGCCCTTGGCCGCCCCTCTTTGCCCTTGGCCGCCCCTCTTTGCCCTTGGCCGCCCCTCTTTGCCCTTGGCCGCCCCTCTTTGCCCTTGGCCGCCCCTCTTTGCCCTTGTCCCGTATTCTCCGCACTTCTCCACACCGCTTGTCCTTGTCCGCCCCTCTTTGCCCTTGTGCGCCCTTCTTAGCTCTTGTCCCGTATTCTCCGCAATTGTCCGCCCCTCTTTGCTCTTGTCCCGTATTCTCCGCACTTGTCCGCCCCTGTTTGCTCTTGTCCCGTATTCTCCGCACTTGTCCGCCCCTCTTTGCTCTTGTCCCGTATTCTCCGCACTTGTCCGCCCCTCCTTGCCCTTGCCCGCCTATCTTTGTCCTTGTACGCCCCTCTTTGCATTTGTCCTGTATTCTCTGAACTTCTCCTCCCCCTCGTTGCCCTGGTCCGCCCCTCGTTGCCCTGGTCCGCCCCTCGTTGCCCTGGTCCGCCCCTCGTTGCCCTGGTCCGCCCCTCGTTGCCCTGGTCCGCCCCTCGTTGCCCTGGTCCGCCCCTCGTTGCCCTGGTCCGCCCCTCGTTGCCCTGGTCCGCCCCTCGTTGCCCTGGTCCGCCCCTCGTTGCCCTGGTCCGCCCCTCGTTGCCCTGGTCCGCCCCTCGTTGCCCTGGTCCGCCCCTCGTTGCCCTGGTCCGCCCCTCGTTGCCCTGGTCCGCCCCTCGTTGCCCTGGTCCGCCCCTCGTTGCCCTGGTCCGCCCCTCGTTGCCCTGGTCCGCCCCTCGTTGCCCTGGTCCGCCCCTCGTTGCCCTGGTCCGCCCCTCGTTGCCCTGGTCCGCCCCTCGTTGCCCTGGTCCGCCCCTCGTTGCCCTGGTCCGCCCCTCGTTGCCCTGGTCCGCCCCTCGTTGCCCTGGTCCGCCCCTCGTTGCCCTGGTCCCGTATTCTCCGCACTTCTCCGCCCCTCGTCGCCCTGGTCCCGTATTCTCCGCACTTCTCCGCCCCTCGTCGCCCTGGTCCCGTATTCTCCGCACTTCTCCGCCCCTCTTTGCCCTTGTCCGCCCCTCTTTGCCCTTGTCCGCCCCTCTTTGCCCTTGTCCGCCCCTCTTTGCCCTTGTCCGCCCCTCTTTGCCCTTGTCCGCCCCTCTTTGCCCTTGTCCGCCCCTCTTTGCCCTTGTCCGCCCCTCTTTGCCCTTGTCCGCCCCTCTTTGCCCTTGTCCGCCCCTCTTTGCCCTTGTCCGCCCCTCTTTGCCCTTGTCCGCCCCTCTTTGCCCTTGTCCCGTATTCTCCGCACTTCTCCGCCCCTCTTTACCCTTGTCCGCCTCTCTTTGCCCTTGTCCACACCTCATTGATATTTGCGCCCCTCTTTGCCCTTGTCTGCCCCTCTTTGCCCCTGTACGCCCCTCTTTCCCCTTGTTTGCCCCTCTTTGCATTTGTCCCGTATTCTCCGCCTTATCCGCTTCTATTTGCACTTGTCCGCCCCTCTTTGCACTTGTCCGCCCCTCTTTGCACTTGTCCGCCCCTCTTTGCACTTGTCCGCCCCTCTTTGCACTTGTCCGCCCCTCTTTGCCCTTGTCCGCCCCTCTTTGCCCTTGTCCGCCCCTCTTTGCCCTTGTCCGCCCCTCTTTCCCCTTGTCCCGTATTCTCCGCCCTTTTCCGCCCCTCTTTGCCCTTGTCCCGTATTCTCCGCACTTGTCCGATCGTCTTTGCTCTTGTCCCTTATTCTCCACACTTGTCCGCCCCTCTTTGTCCTTGTCGCGTATTCTCTGCCCTGGTCTGCCCCTCTTTGCCTTTGTGCCGTATTCGCCGCCCTTGTCCGCCCCTCTTTGCTGTTGTCCCGTATTCTCCGATCTTGTCCGACCCTCTTTGCCCTTGTTCCATATTCTCCGACATTGTGCGCCCCTCTTTGCCCTTGTGCGCCCCTCTTTGCCCTTGTGCGCCCCTCTTTGCCCTTGTGCGCCCCTGTTTGCCCTAGTGCGCCCCTTTTTGCACTTGTCTGACCCTCTTTGCCCTTGTCCGTACTTCTTTGCCCTTGTCCCGTATTCTCTGCATTTCTCCGCCCCTCTTTGCCATTGTCCGCCCCTCTTTGCCCTTGTCCCGTATTCTCCGCACTTGTCCGCCCCTCTTTGTCCTTGTCCGCCCCTCTTTGTCCTTGTCCGCCCCTCTTTGTCCTTGTCCGCCCCTCTTTGTCCTTGTCCGCCCCTCTTTGTCCTTGTCCGCCCCTCTTTGTCCTTGTCCGCCCCTCTTTGTCCTTGTCCGCCCCTCTTTGTCCTTGTCCGCCCCTCTTTGTCCTTGTTCGCCCCTCTTTGTCCTTGTTCGCCCCTCTTTGCCCTTGTGCGCACTTCTTTGCCCTTGTGTTCCCCTCTTCGCCTTTGTCCGCCCCTCTTTTCCCTTGTCCGCTCCTCTTTGGCCTTGTCCCCTATTCTCCGCACTTGTCCGCCCCTCTTTGCCCTTGTGCACCCCATCTTTCCCCTTGTCCGCCTCTCTTTGCACTTGTCCGCATCTCTTCGAATTTGTCCGCACCTCTTTGCCTTTGTCCCATATTCTCCGCACTTGTCCGCCCTTTTTGCCCTTTTGCGCCCCACTTTGCGCTTGCTCGCCTTTCTTTGCATTTGTCCGTCCCTCTTTGCATTTGTCCGCCCCTCTTTGCCCTTGTCCCTTATTCTCCGCTCTTGTCCGCCCCTCTTTGCCCTTGTCCGCCCCTCTTTGCCCTTGTCCGCCCCTCTTTGCCCTTGTCCGCCCCTCTTTGCCCTTGTCCGCCCCTCTTTGCCCTTGTCCGCCCCTCTTTGCCCTTGTCCGCCCCTCTTTGCCCTTGTCCGCCCCTCTTTGCCCTTGTCCGCCCCTCTTTGCCCTTGTCCGCCCCTCTTTGCCCTTGTCCGCCCCTCTTTGCCCTTGTCCGCCCCTCTTTGCCCTTGTCCGCCCCTCTTTGCCCTTGTCCGCCCCTCTTTGCCCTTGTCCGCCCCTCTTTGCCCTTGTCCGCCCCTCTTTGCCCTTGTCCGCCCCTCTTTGCCCTTGTCCGCCCCTCTTTGCCCTTGTCCGCCCCTCTTTGCCCTTGTCCGCCCCTCTTTGCCCTTGTCCGCCCCTCTTTGCCCTTGTCCGCCCCTCTTTGCCCTTGTCCGCCCCTCTTTGCCCTTGTCTCGTGTTCTCCGCACTTGTCCGCCCTTCTTTGCCATTGTCTGCCCCTCTTTGCCCTTCTCCGCCCCTCTTTGCCCTTGTCCCGTATTCTCCGCGATTGTCCGCCCCTCTTTGCCCTTGTCCGCCCCTCATTGCAATTGTCCGCCCCTCATTGCAATTGTCCGCCCCTCTTTGCCCTGGTCCGCCCCTCTTTGCCCTGGTCCGCCCCTCTTTGCCCTGGTCCGCCCCTCTTTGCCCTGGTCCGCCCCTCTTTGCCCTTGTCCGCCCCTCTTTGCCCTTGTCCGCCCCTCTTTGCCCTTGTCCGCCCCTCTTTGCCCTTGTCCGCCCCTCTTTGCCCTTGTCCGCCCCTCTTTGCCCTTGTCCGCCCCTCTTTGCCCTTGTCCGCCCCTCTTTGCCCTTGTCCGCCCCTCTTTGCCCTTGTCCCGTATTCTCCGTGCTTCTCCGTTACACTTTGCACTTGTCTGCCCATCTTTGTCTCTGTCCGACCCTCTTTGCCCTTGTCCCGTATTCTCCGTGCTTCTCCGTTACACTTTGCACTTGTCTGCCCATCTTTGTCTCTGTCCGACCCTCTTTGACCCTTTCCTGTATTCTCCGCCCTTGTCCGCCCCTCTTTGCCCTTGTCCGCCCCTCTTTGCCCTTGTCCGCCCCTCTTTGCCCTTGTCCGCCCCTCTTTGCCCTTGTCCGCCCCTCTTTGCCCTTGTCCGCCCCTCTTTGCCCTTGTCCGCCCCTCTTTGCCCTTGTCCGCCCCTCTTTGCCCTTGTCCGCCCCTCTTTGCCCTTGTCCGCCCCTCTTTGCCCTTGTCCGCCCCTCTTTGCCCTTGTCCGCCCCTCTTTGACCTTGTTTCATATTCTCCGGACTTCTCCACCCCAATTTGCCCTTGTCTGCACCTCTTTGCCCTTGTCCGCCCGTCTTTGCAATTTTCCTCCATCTTTGTCCTTGTCCGCCCCTCTTTTCCCTTACCCGTATTCTCCGCGCTTCTCCGTCACACTTTGCCCTTGTCCGCCCATCTTTGCCCTTGTCCGCCCGTCTTTGCACTTGTCCCGTATTCTCCGCACTTCTCAGTCACTCTTTGCCCTTGTCCGCCCGTCCTTGCCCTTGTCCGCCCGTCCTTGCCCTTGTCCGCCCGTCCTTGCCCTTGTCCGCCCGTCCTTGCCCTTGTCCGCCCGTCCTTGCCCTTGTCCGCCCGTCCTTGCCCTTGTCCGCCCGTCCTTGCCCTTGTCCCGTATTCTTTGCCCTTGGCCGCCCCTCTTTGCCCTTGGCCGCCCCTCTTTGCCCTTGGCCGCCCCTCTTTGCCCTTGGCCGCCCCTCTTTGCCCTTGTCCCGTATTCTCCGCACTTCTCCACACCGCTTGTCCTTGTCCGCCCCTCTTTGCCCTTGTGCGCCCTTCTTAGCTCTTGTCCCGTATTCTCCGCAATTGTCCGCCCCTCTTTGCTCTTGTCCCGTATTCTCCGCACTTGTCCGCCCCTGTTTGCTCTTGTCCCGTATTCTCCGCACTTGTCCGCCCCTCTTTGCTCTTGTCCCGTATTCTCCGCACTTGTCCGCCCCTCCTTGCCCTTGCCCGCCTATCTTTGTCCTTGTACGCCCCTCTTTGCATTTGTCCTGTATTCTCCGAACTTCTCCTCCCCCTCGTTGCCCTGGTCCGCCCCTCGTTGCCCTGGTCCGCCCCTCGTTGCCCTGGTCCGCCCCTCGTTGCCCTGGTCCGCCCCTCGTTGCCCTGGTCCGCCCCTCGTTGCCCTGGTCCGCCCCTCGTTGCCCTGGTCCGCCCCTCGTTGCCCTGGTCCGCCCCTCGTTGCCCTGGTCCGCCCCTCGTTGCCCTGGTCCGCCCCTCGTTGCCCTGGTCCGCCCCTCGTTGCCCTGGTCCGCCCCTCGTTGCCCTGGTCCGCCCCTCGTTGCCCTGGTCCGCCCCTCGTTGCCCTGGTCCGCCCCTCGTTGCCCTGGTCCGCCCCTCGTTGCCCTGGTCCGCCCCTCGTTGCCCTGGTCCGCCCCTCGTTGCCCTGGTCCGCCCCTCGTTGCCCTGGTCCGCCCCTCGTTGCCCTGGTCCGCCCCTCGTTGCCCTGGTCCGCCCCTCGTTGCCCTGGTCCGCCCCTCGTTGCCCTTGTCCCGTATTCTCCGCACTTCTCCGCCCCTCTTTGCCCTTGTCCGCCCCTCTTTGCCCTTGTCCGCCCCTCTTTGCCCTTGTCCCGTATTCTCCGCACTTCTCCGCCCCTCTTTGCCCTTGTCCGCCCCTCTTTGCCCTTGTCCCGTATTCTCCGCACTTCTCCGCCCCTCTTTACCCTTGTCCGCCTCTCTTTGCCCTTGTCCACACCTCATTGATATTTGCGCCCCTCTTTGCCCTTGTCTGCCCCTCTTTGCCCCTGTACGCCCCTCTTTCCCCTTGTTTGCCCCTCTTTGCATTTGTCCCGTATTCTCCGCCTTATCCGCTTCTATTTGCACTTGTCCGCCCCTCTTTGCACTTGTCCGCCCCTCTTTGCACTTGTCCGCCCCTCTTTGCACTTGTCCGACCCTCTTTGCACTTGTCCGACCCTCTTTGCCCTTGTCCGCCCCTCTTTGCCCTTGTCCGCCCCTCTTTGCCCTTGTCCGCCCCTCTTTGCCCTTGTCCGCCCCTCTTTGCCCTTGTCCGCCCCTCTTTGCCCTTGTCCGCCCCTCTTTCCCCTTGTCCCGTATTCTCCGCCCTTTTCCGCCCCTCTTTGCCCTTGTCCCGTATTCTCCGCACTTGTCCGATCGTCTTTGCTCTTGTCCCTTATTCTCCACACTTGTCCGCCCCTCTTTGTCCTTGTCGCGTATTCTCTGCCCTGGTCTGCCCCTCTTTGCCTTTGTGCCGTATTCGCCGCCCTTGTCCGCCCCTCTTTGCTGTTGTCCCGTATTCTCCGATCTTGTCCGACCCTCTTTGCCCTTGTTCCATATTCTCCGACATTGTGCGCCCCTCTTTGCCCTTGTGCGCCCCTCTTTGCCCTTGTGCGCCCCTCTTTGCCCTTGTGCGCCCCTGTTTGCCCTAGTGCGCCCCTGTTTGCCCTTGTCCACCCCTTTTTGCACTTGTCTGACCCTCTTTGCCCTTGTCCGTACTTCTTTGCCCTTGTCCCGTATTCTCTGCATTTCTCCGCCCCTCTTTGCCATTGTCCGCCCCTCTTTGCCCTTGTCCCGTATTCTCCGCACTTGTCCGCCCCTCTTTGTCCTTGTCCGCCCCTCTTTGTCCTTGTCCGCCCCTCTTTGTCCTTGTCCGCCCCTCTTTGTCCTTGTCCGCCCCTCTTTGTCCTTGTCCGCCCCTCTTTGTCCTTGTCCGCCCCTCTTTGTCCTTGTCCGCCCCTCTTTGTCCTTGTCCGCCCCTCTTTGTCCTTGTCCGCCCCTCTTTGTCCTTGTCCGCCCCTCTTTGTCCTTGTCCGCCCCTCTTTGTCCTTGTCCGCCCCTCTTTGTCCTTGTCCGCCCCTCTTTGTCCTTGTCCGCCCCTCTTTGTCCTTGTCCGCCCCTCTTTGTCCTTGTCCGCCCCTCTTTGTCCTTGTGCGCACTTCTTTGCCCTTGTGTTCCCCTCTTCGCCTTTGTCCGCCCCTCTTTTCCCTTGTCCGCTCCTCTTTGGCCTTGTCCCCTATTCTCCGCACTTGTCCGCCCCTCTTTGCCCTTGTGCACCCCATCTTTCCCCTTGTCCGCCTCTCTTTGCACTTGTCCGCATCTCTTCGAATTTGTCCGCACCTCTTTGCCTTTGTCCCATATTCTCCGCACTTGTCCGCCCTTTTTGCCCTTTTGCACCCCACTTTGCGCTTGCTCGCCTTTCTTTGCATTTGTCCGTCCCTCTTTGCATTTGTCCGCCCCTCTTTGCCCTTGTCCCTTATTCTCCGCTCTTGTCCGCCCCTCTTTGCCCTTGTCCGCCCCTCTTTGCCCTTGTCCGCCCCTCTTTGCCCTTGTCCGCCCCTCTTTTCCCTTGTCCGCACCTCTTTGCCCTTTTCCGCCCCTCTTTCCCCTAGTCCGACACTCTTTGCACTTGTCCGCCCCTCTTTGCCCTTGTCTCGTGTTCTCCGCACTTGTCCGCCCTTCTTTGCCATTGTCTGCCCCTCTTTGCCCTTCTCCGCCCCTCTTTGCCCTTGTCCCGTATTCTCCGCGATTGTCCGCCCCTCTTTGCCCTTGTCCGCCCCTCTTTGCCCTTGTCCGCACCTCTTTGCCCTTGTCCGAAACTCTTTGCCCTTGTCCACCCCTCTTTGCCCTTGTCCAATATTCTCCTCCCTTTTCCGCCCCTCTTTGCCCTTGTCCCGTATTCTCCGCACTTGTCCGACCGTCTTTGCTGTTGTCCCGTATTCTCCAATCTTGTCCGAAACTCTTTGTCCTTGTTCCGTATTCTCCGACATTGTGCGCCCCTCTTTGCCCTTGTCCGCCCCTCTTTGCCCTTGTCCGCCCCTCTTTGCCCTTGTCCGCCCCTCTTTGCCCTTGTCCGCCCCTCTTTGCCCTTGTCCGCCCCTCTTTGCCCTTGTCCGCCCCTCTTTGCCCTTGTCCGCCCCTCTTTGCCCTTGTCCGCCCCTCTTTGCCCTTGTCCGCCCCTCTTTGCCCTTGTCCGCCCCTCTTTGCCCTTGTCCGCCCCTCTTTGCCCTTGTCCGCCCCTCTTTGCCCTTGTCCGCCCCTCTTTGCCCTTGTCCGCCCCTCTTTGCCCTTGTCCGCCCCTCTTTGCCCTTGTCCGCCCCTCTTTGCCCTTGTCCGCCCCTCTTTGCCCTTGTCCGCCCCTCTTTGCCCTTGTCCGCCCCTCTTTGCCCTTGTCCGCCCCTCTTTGCCCTTGTCCGCCCCTCTTTGCCCTTGTCCGCCCCTCTTTGCCCTTGTCCGCCCCTCTTTGCCCTTGTCCGCCCCTCTTTGCCCTTGTCCGCCCCTCTTTGCCCTTGTCCGCCCCTCTTTGCCCTTGTCCGCCCCTCTTTGCCCTTGTCCGCCCCTCTTTGCCCTTGTCCGCCCCTCTTTGCCCTTGTCCGCCCCTCTTTGCCCTTGTCCGCCCCTCTTTGCCCTTGTCCGCCCCTCTTTGCCCTTGTCCGCCCCTCTTTGCCCTTGTCCCATATTCTCCCATACTCTCTTTGCCAAAATCGCCTTATTAAGCGCAAGTAAGTTACAATTCAGTACCCTATCCTAAAGCTTGCTGTTAGGAGGGAATCTGCAGCTTGCAGTGAAAGCGCTTCCAGAGGGGAGTCTAACGAGGGCAAACATTTGATGGTAGCAGCTTCCCTGCAGGATATACTCTCTTTTCCGAAATCGCCTTATTAGCCGCAGTTAAGTTACAATTCAGTACCCTATCCTAAAGCTTGCTGTTAGGAGGGAATCTGCAGCTTGCAGTGAAAGCGCTTCCAGAGGGGAGTCTAACGAGGGCAAACATTTGATGGTAGCATCTTCCTTGCGGGAGATATTCTCTTTGCCAAAATCGCATTATTAGCCTCAGTTAAGTTACAATTCAGTACCCTATCCTAAAGCTTGCTGTTAGGAGGGAATCTGCAGCTTGCAGTGAAAGCGCTTCCAGAGGGGAGTCTAATGAGGGCAAACATTTGATGGTAGCAGCTTCCCTGTGGGAGATACTCTCATTGCCAAAATCGCCTTATTAGCCGCAGTTAAGTTACAATTCAGTACCCTATCCTAAAGCTTGCTGTTAGGAGGGAATCTGCAGCTTGCAGTGAAAGCGCTTCCAGAGGGGAGTCTAATGAGGGCAAACAGTTGATGGTAGCAGCTTCCCTGCGGGAGATACTCTCTTTGCCAATATCGCCTTATTAGGCGAAAGTAAGTTACAATTCAGTACCCTATCCTCAAGATTGCTGTTAGGAGGGAATCTGCAGCTTGCAGTGAAAGCGCTTCCAGAGGGGAGTCTAATGAGGGCAAATATTTGATGGTAGCTGCTTCCCTGCGGGAGATACTCTCTTTGCCAAAATCGCATTATTAGGCGAAAGTAAGTTACAATTCAGTACCCTGTCCTAAAGCTTGGTGTTAGGAGAGAATCTGCAGCTTGCAGTGAAAGCGCTTCCAGAGGGGAGTCTAATGAGGGCAAATATTTGATGGTAGCATCTTCCCTGCGGGAGATATTCTCTTTGCCAAAATCGCGTTATTAGGCGAAAGTAAGATACAATTCAGTACCCTATCCTAAAGCTTGCTGTTAGGAGGGAATCTGCAGCTTGAAGTGAATGCGCTTCCAGAGGGTAGTCTAACGAGGGCAAACATTTGATGGTAGCAGCTTCCCTGCAGGAGATACTCTCTTTGCCAAAATCGCATTATTAGGCGAAAGTAAGTTACAATTCAGTACCCTATCCTAAAGCTTGCTGTTAGGAGGGAATCTGCAGCTTGCAGTGAAAGCGCTTCCAGAGGGGAGTCTAATGAGGGCAAACATTTGATGGTAGCAGCTTCCCTGCGGGAGATAGTCCCCTTGCCAAAATCGCATTATTAGGCGAAAGTAAGTTACAATTCAGTACCCTATCCTAAAGCTTGCTGTTAGGAGGGAATCTGCAGCTTGCAGTGAAAGCGCTTCCAGAGGGGAGTCTAATGAGGGCAAACATTTGATGGTAGCAGCTTCCCTGCGGGAGATAGTCTCTTTGCCAAAATCGCATTTTTAGGCGAAAGTAAGTTACAATTCAGTACCCTATCCTAAAGCTTGCTGTTAGGAAGGAAACTGCACCTTGCAGTGAAAGCACTTCCAGAGGGGAGTCTAATGAGGGCAAATATTTGATGGTAGCAGCTTCCCTGCGGGAGATTCTCTCTTTGCCAAAATCGCCTTATTAGCCGCAGTTAAGTTACAATTCAGTACCCTATCCTAAAGCTTGCTGTTAGGAGGGAATCTGCAGCTTGCAGTGAAAGCGCTTCCAGAGGGTAGTCTAACGAGGGCAAACATTTGATGGTAGCAGCTTCCCTGCGGGAGATACTCTCTTTGCCAAAATCGCATTATTAGGCGAAAGTAAGTTACAATTCAGTACCCTATCCTAAAGCTTGCTGTTAGGAGGGAATCTGCAGCTTGAAGTGAATGCGCTTCCAGAGGGTAGTCTAACGAGGGCAAACATTTGATGGTAGCAGCTTCCCTGCGGGAGATACTCTCTTTGCCAAAATCGCATTATTAGGCGAAAGTAAGATACAATTCAGTACCCTATCCTAAAGCTTGCTGTTAGGAGGGAATCTGCCGCTTGCAGTGAAAGCGCTTCCAGAGGGGAGTCTAATGAGGGCAAACATTTGATGGTAGCAGCTTCCCTGCGGGAGATACTCTGTTTGCCAAAATCGCATTATTAGGCGAAAGTAAGTTACAATTCAGTACCCTGTCCTAAAGCTTGGTGTTAGGAGGGAATCTGCAGCTTGCAGTGAAAGCGCTTCCAGAGGGGAGTCTAATGAGGGCAAATATTTGATGGTAGCATCTTCCCTGCGGGAGATATTCTCTTTGCCAAAATCGCGTTATTAGGCGAAAGTAAGATACAATTCAGTACCCTATCCTAAAGCTTGTTGTTAGGAGGGAATCTGCAGCTTGAAGTGAATGCGCTTCCAGAGGGGAGTCTAATGAGGGCAAACATTTGATGGTAGCAGCTTCCCTGCGGGAGATAGTCTCTTTGCCAAAATCGCATTTTTAGGCGAAAGTAAGTTACAATTCAGTACCCTATCCTAAAGCTTGCTGTTAGGAGGGAAACTGCACCTTGCAGTGAAAGCACTTCCAGAGGGGAGTCTAATGAGGGCAAACATTTGATGGTAGCAGCTTCCCTGCGGGAGATTCTCTCTTTGCCAAAATCGTCTTATTAGCCGCAGTTAAGTTACAATTCAGTACCCTATCCTAAAGCTTGCTGTTAGGAGGGAATCTGCAGCTTGCAGTGAAAGCGCTTCCAGAGGGTAGTCTAACGAGGGCAAACATTTGATGGTAGCAGCTTCCCTGCGGGAGATACTCTCTTTGCCAAAATCGCATTATTAGGCGAAAGTAAGTTAGAATTCAGTACCCTATCCTAAAGCTTGCTGTTAGGAGGGAATCTGCAGCTTGCAGTGAAAGCGCTTCCAGAGGGTAGTCTAACGAGGGCAAACATTTGATGGTAGCAGCTTCCCTGCGGGAGATAGTCTCTTTGCCAAAATCGCATTATTAGGCGAAAGTAAGTTACAATTCAGTACCCTATCCTAAAGCTTGCTGTTAGGAGGGAATCTGCAGCTTGCAGTGAAAGCGCT